>NW_012105753.1:492648-499779 GCF_000951045.1 Mandrillus leucophaeus | reverse complement strand
AAAAAAAAAAAAAAAAAAAAGTTTGTAAAACTTTATTTTTGATCAGGAAATTCAGAGAATGATGCTTCTCAGTTTTAATCACATTTTCACTTACAATCAAACAGAAGCTCTTTTTAATTATGTTTGTTCTATTTATCTTCTTTCATGTCTTCGATAAACATTTGCCATGCTTCATTTTTCCGTCAAGCATCCTCCCTATTTCCAAAGTGGGTTCAGATGTATATAATATATATAATTCAGGGTATTGCAGTCCCTTGGATGGAAGAATTATTTGTTGAATAACTGCTATGAGCCAAATTTTAAATTGAGAGATAAAGATTATTTACTGAGTAAAAAAATATTTTCTGTCAAGTAACTTCCCTTTTAGATAGATATTTGAGGTTAATGGCAATGGAAAAATTAGAGTACAGAGCTAGATTAGGTATCATAACTTTTAAATTTTTTCTTTTTTTGTTTTTTAGTACATAGTAGATGTGTATATTTATAGGGTACATGAGATGTTTTTATATAGGCATGTAATATGAAATAGCTTGTTGCTTTTTAAGAGAGATTGTGGACTTGAGGATAGGTAGGTGGTAGGGTTGGCTTAGATGGAGAGGGTATCTTGAGGTTGAACATAGAAGCTGGTGAACAGCTTGGCATGATCAAAGTGGAAGGAAGGGGTTGGAAATAAAGTTGGAGCACCTACAGAGCAAAGAAGTAGCTAAACTCAGTAAAGCAAAAAATAAGCAGATATAGAACGTTCTCTGTGATGAAGAAAGATTATGAGGGGGAAGTTAAGTGTCAGGGTCACCTAGAAGACTGATGGTAATCCAAGAGAGATGAACAGGGCTTGGATTGGAATGGTCATACCGGAAAAGCAGCAGGGAGGAAAACAGGATGGTTATCAGCACTCAACTAGGAATAAAGAAAAGAGAGACGAGTGAATAAAAATAACTTTAAAGTTATATATTTCAATGATATTAAAAAATGATGCTCATTGACAGAAGTACGAATTTCATGTGAAAGTCAGATGGGAATTAAAAACACATTGCTTTATATGTGGTAAGTTTGAAGTGGTGGCAGGATGATGCTTATTTTCATTAATTGCAGAGACTTTATATGTAAAAAGTCAATAAATAAAAATGTGATCTTTCTCTTTGGGTATAGTGGAAAGAGTATGAGATTTAGAGTTTGGAGTCCTTAACTCAAATCTTAGCTCTACCAAATTCTGGATGGCTAATCCCTGGCCTCAGTTTTCTCATCAGTAAACTGAGTTAATAATGATAATTATATTTAAACTCACGCATGTATGAAACAGAGTAATTCAAAGGATTAAAATGAAATGATGTTTTTGAAAGCACTTATGTGCATAGTAATATTACTTATTATATCACCAGATAGTCCCCCTTTTTATGTGAGAGGGCAAAAGGAAATATGCTTACTAAAAGGATTAACAAAGTCCATGAAAATATCATATGAACTCGTTGTTATTTATTTATTTTTTTATGAGACAGAATCTCACTCTGTCACCAGGGCTGGAGTGCAGTGGCGCGATCTCAGCTCACAGCAACCTCTGGCTCCTGGGTTAAAGTGATTCTCCTGCGTTAGCCTCCCGAGTAGCTGGGATTACAGGCACTTGCCACTATGCCCAGCTAATTTTTTGTATATTTAGTAGAGACGGGGTTTCCCCATGTTGCCCAGGCTGGTCTCGAACTCCTGACCTTGTGATTCATCTGCCTCGGCCTCCCAAAGTGCTGGGATTACAGGCGTGAGCCGCCAGAACTTGTTGTTCTTAATATATACACAGATAGATATAAAAGCAAATAAATACATAGAGTTGTGTGTTGTGTGTATACAGACATATTTCCTACCTCTCTTCACTTAGAGGGCCTAGAAGCAAGGATACTTCGGTAACACTGAGCAAACCTAGCCTACATCTTGGTTTCCAAACATGATTTTCCAACAGAAGAAAATATAACTTCTTGAGAAAATGGCTGATTTGAGTAAGAACAGGCTCAGAAAATGGTGGGGCATATCAACCTGAAGCAGCTCCCAATGACTGAATACAGAGAAATTTGAGCAACAAAATAACTAATGAAAATAAATAATAACTCATAGAATAAAAGAAATAGCCCTGGTTCTTTACTAATAGAAATAAATAATTGAATAAATAAGTAAATAAGTGGAGGAGAAGGGACAGATTTTTTTATAGTAGACTTCCAATGAACAAATCTAGAAGAAATATGGAAATTATAACTAGTATGAAGGCAATCAGCAATCTAACTTGTGTTCAAGCTCTCAAAAATTGTATTAGCAAATTGTTTTCAACTATAGAATTCTGTAAAAAATAACTCCTTGTGTTTTAAGTCATCATAAAGGGAAAAAGTTGAGACACGATTGCTTTGTATAACTTGGAATGATTTTTGCTGGCTATTCAACTCCCAGATGTATTTAGAAAAAAAAGATTATGTTATGAAATTGCCATTTTTAGGTGTTTATTCTAAAGATAAAATGGAATTACAAGTGCAAAACAGAATTTTTTTTTTGTTTTAAACGTTATGACTGCAAGTTTTACATAAATTATTATTTGAGGAAATGGCACATGCAAGGAGCTTCTATATAGTATATTAAATGATACAACCAAAATACCAGAACACTATTTTGTTCATAGTACTATTTTTCAAATATCTGAAGTTGGTCTTTATTAACCATATGTCTGCATGGTACTGAATGTTGTACTTTTGAGATATATGATATTGGCATTGATGCAATGCATTTCTTATTTTACTATTTTATTCTTGATTCCTTTTTGAGTAAAATAAATTTAAAAGACCCTTTTTTGAGGTAATGGGTGGAAGTAGATTTTTAAAAATTTGTTGGTGATATTAACTACATGATATTGAAAATAACAATTGCAAATGACATTCATTGACCGCTTTCTATCTCCCTTCTCTTTTGCAAAATTATAACTTTATTTAGTTTGAATTACTTAGATAACTGTCTATTCTTCCACTTCTTTTTGCAACTAAGACATGCCATAAATCTGTGCAGGTGTCTGTATAATATGCTGTTTCTGTTTCAGTGTTAATAATTTATAACTGAGATCTATTTTTCACTTTGAACTAGGGTTCAGTAGGATGAAAACTAACTTTGTTTTTTATTTATCACACTTGATTCTCTAATAATTTTCATAAGCAGCAGCTGCTTTCCACATACAGACAGAACCCGTACGACTAACGAACCACTCCTGTGGTCCCTCCTAAAAAGGCACTCCATTTCTCATTGTCATTAACTTTGCTACAGAATGACCAAACTCAGGAAACTTTTTTCTTCTCTTTTCTTTGTCTTTAATATTTTACTTGTCTGTTTCAATTTATCTTGGTAAAATATTTAGATATGTAATATCTGTTCACTTTCGAAACTAAATTCTCGGTTTTAGTCAAATGTATAATGATAGTGCAAGTTGAGCAAACTGTGATTAAAGACCATGATAGTGCCTGTATTAATGTTACATGTGTGTTCTTTACATAACTAAGCAGTGTAGTGACAACTGAGTGTGTTTACCTGGGAGAACTTTAGGTACTCCACGTACTTTGAGGTTTTAATGTGCAAGATGAGAACAGTATCCAGCCCGGAACAGCCTAATGCCCCGATGTCACGGGATTTGACAAGCTTACTATACACCTAATAGCCATAGGATTCTATATCATATCACCTTTGCCTAAGACATAATAGATACTCTACTGATTTTAAACATCCAATTACTATTTTTGTGTCCTAAACTTAAACTTCGAATTTGTCACAAGTTAGTCTCCTGAATCAAACCTAGGAAGAGAAGTTTCCTTAGGCAACACATAGATTGTACCAATATGTGAACAGTTATTTGAGAATGAAACAGAACCAGAGCTTTGAACACTTTGTTTATGGCTATTTTGAATTTTATAAATTAACAAGGAAACTAAAGATATTATGAAGGATGAGACAAAAAAAATTTCTGGAAAAATATTTTTGTCTTCCTTTGTACCATTTATATTTAAACGTTAATGCACTGTGTTTCCATCTTAAAGTCACACAAATGTTTAAAAACTATAACAGTTTTTAATGAATAGTTTTATTAACTACTAATCCTCCTGTTTTCAATTCAAAATTCCTAGTCTTTGTAGAGCTTGAAACTTTCCTCCGGGATACATGAAGTCTACTAGTTTAGGCTGGCAATCCTCTCTCATAACTCCTATTTGCACTGTTTTCCTTTCCCCTTCATCTCGAGCCTTGTTCACACTCAGTGCCTATTGGTGGCACATTTAGCTGCCCTGAAGCATAGCCTCTGTAACTTTCCTTGTTCTCTTTCGGCTTGACTTTGATGAATGTCACTTAAGCTCCTGCAGTGAGAAAACTACACACCAGTGACCCAGGCATCTGAATTGTCTGGGAACAGGCTGCATTACTGAAATCTAGGTTCTACTCCTTGTTAGACATATCAGTGTTCTAATGACTTATAAAACATTTGATCCCTGATATCTGTAGGTTTCTCTTGTTTGAAAGCTGCTAAAAAGCATGCACATCGTTGGAATGCAAAAGTAAAACAAGAAGTAGAAGTGTGAGGCTCGTTTAGACTTTTAAAAACTGGTCTAAGTGATTGTGGCATGTCAAAGTACTTTCTACACTCCTAAGTGGAGACAAACCTGTAAAACAGAACACCAAAGGCACAATTCTGTTGCAACAAGCGGTATATTGTAACTGAGTTTAAAGCCCCCTAACATTCCTGCACACTAAAGCAGAGTAGATTTAAATAGGATCTTTGTGATTCCACATATCCTAAAGAAGCAGTTTTTCTCTGTGTGAAACCACATGCATTTTCATTGAAGATTCATGGATCAAAACACATCCGGGCAAGATATGAGAGTGAAATGTATAGACAAAAGGATTAAGGGTTCAAAGGCTTTTTTCTGCTTTTTCCCCTTTCCTCTTTGAGCTCAATGATCATTTAATGCCATAGACTGGATAGGTCAAGAGTTTGACTGAACAGAGTCATAAAGTCAACTAGCAAAATATTTTTTACCATATAAAAGAAAAAAATATAATACTATTCAGAGGTATCACAACTATCAGACCATATGGTATAATTGCACTTGATTTTTTAGAGGTTTATTTTTCTAATTAGTTCATTTTGGAGTAGATGATTTGAAAATACTCATCCTTGGAGTTATCATGATGTATATGCACATATGTGTGTATGTGGACATATTTATCTGTATTCTACATATATGTATTTATCAAAATGCATTTCCATTTTTATATGTTTTAATAATGTCTCTCCCTTCACTTTTTTCTCTTGGAGTTTTCAACATATTGAAGTTACAGTATTGCAGTTTTACTACAGTATGTACTTCAAATGTACTTAAAGGAATGATCATTTGAATAAAATTTGACTAAGGGATAGATCCTTTAAATAAGTATGTGAAATTGATAGAAAATGTTTTAGATTAAAAAGTACTGAAATTTAAGGTATAGAATCATTCCATAGAACTACTTTGTACCCTGGAACTGGACCCTGTGGCATGATGGTAACTTCTCAGCCAGACAGAGCCCATGAGATAGATGGCTCTGGCAGAAACATTTGGGATCTGACATTAGATCCGTGGGTGGAGTGAAGAGATCTGATCTAGAGTAGATCATGCTGGGTCCTGTAGGGTATCCAGGTGTGATATCACATAGTTGCTTCATCCACAAGGTAGGAAACAGTCAACATTGGGGTTCTCACTCCAGCAGGGGGATACAGCAATGGGGAATTCCAGCAGCCATCAATACTTGGGAATCAAGCAAAGAGTGGCTGACCTTTGGTTCTTGGCCATCATGATACTACCTGCTGATATTGATTATGGGACAAACATTCAGTATTGGGAAAGAAAAATGCTGTGATGATTCTACCTTGGGAGTTGTACTATTAGACTTACAAACCTCCTCATGGCAGCCCTCCAGCTGGAGAGATGCACTAGAGTTTTGGTCGTCCAAGCCAAATTCAGAAGTAAGAGTTAATTCTCTTCACTGACACCAGCAAGAGAAAAATGGAGTTATATTTTGAGGGCAACTTAATTATTGGTTGTTTCTAGATATAGGCGAAGGTATAAGGACTTATTCCTAAATGGTTAGTAAGATAGGAGAGCAGGAATTAGTTTTCTGAAGATGACTTCACTATGAGTCAACATTAGATGGAAGCCGAAAAAAGTTTGACCTTTTATTCTGAAATTAGAGGTGAATGAAGACAGCAGGTGAGATGTTATCAGGGGACCCAGGCATGAGAAACTGATCCAGAGAAGAATAAGAGCATGTAGACGCTATACTTGACTTTTTACAATTATTTATTGTATTATTTAATTCTCACAATGGGGTAGATATTCTTAATCTCATTTTTTAGGGGAGGAAAATTATGCTTGAATATTATGCTTGAAAAAGATTTTCCCCCCAAATTTCATGGCAAATAAATACATTAAGTGACAGACCCCAGAGGCCAGATTCCAAAGCCCATTCCTTTTCTCTAAACCATGCTATACTACCACGTAATGTCTGATTTGTAGTATTTTTAACTTAAATTGTAGGGCAGATAATAAACAAACCTTAGACCCATCTGATTCAAAAAGAGAAAAAAGAATAGAGTGGAGGAAAAATAATCATAGTTAGCTTCCTGTGCAACGCTATATACCGGACACTGTCCTAAGTACTTAAGATGCATTGACTTATTTAATCTTTTCAGCAACATCATGAGGTAGAAATGATTATAACTCCCTTTTGTCAGATGGAAAAAGTGAGGTTTAAGAAGGAAGGAAGAGGTAAGACCCCACATGACTGGAATCTGTGCTTCTCCAACTGACCTTATAATGCTATAAAGAAGAGTAGCTGGGATGAAAAATATGTATCACCAAAAATATTTACACAAAAATATTTCTAACCTCTCAAGGAACAGACAAACAAAATAGCAGGGGAAGTCTCTGAAGAATTATGATAAGATTTACACTACGACAAGGTCCCTAATAATAAGATTGCAGGAAGAAGGACAGAAGAGCTAGAGTTATCAAGTGCTGAAACCATCTATACTACTAGCACCTCCAATGATCAAAATAGCATCAAGGCCAGTTTCTAAGTCTTAGATGT
>NW_012105753.1:464771-492243 GCF_000951045.1 Mandrillus leucophaeus | reverse complement strand
AAATATGAAAAGTTTGGGAGTGCATAGAGCTCTTTGAATGCCTCTTCTGCTCTGCTGAACAGTTTTGAGGTCGAGGATCTGGAAGACATCTTTATACCACAGGAAAATCAATCCCCCCTTATCTTAGTGTGGAATAATAATAAACTGAACTATGTTCTCCTTGTTCCAGAGCAAGGAAAAAAAAAAAAACTACCTTCTACCTTATCAGAGATGGTTTTTAACACTTGATCTCCAGATCAGCTAAAATCGAATGTTATTAAAATAGAAAGGGCATATTTCAGTAAAATTGACATTTTAAAATGTCAGTGGTTAATGAAAGCCACAGTCTCTTTTATTGATAATTCTTTTTTTAGGAAGAATTTAGGACAAAATTAAACTGTCATGACATACTTCTTGGTCTACTAAATATAACATGAACTTTGTATTTAGTAAAACTTGACAAAATCAGATTAGAACTTTGCCATATAGTTTGAGTTATCAAAATATGAAGTCAGATTAATTTTATAACCATAGAAACTTAAAAATTGGAAATTCTAATTTTAGACATTAGAAGTGGCATGACCGAAGTTTTATGGTGCCCATTTCTTCAGGATGCACAGTTACTACAGTTAGCATTTATCTGAATTACTGATGTTTCATAGTAGCAAAGAATGGAGAACTCCACCTAGGTATTTGAATGGGTTGTTGGTCATGAACGTAAGTAGAAAATGCACATCTTTCTATGAGTATTTATTATAGGCTGATAACTGTGGGGCATTTTTGCATCTATGAGATGCCATATTATTGGTGGCTATTGTCTCTAAAAGGTTAGCATTTGCTCTGAAGGTAAGACATGTTAGAAGTAAAGATACCTATGAAAAATAAAGAAAAACTGTGGAGAGAGGAGCAGCGTTGAGTGTCATAGATTAAAGGCAATGTCAGTAAAGTGATGGCCACACAGAGGTGACAGCTGTGAGGAGTATTAGATATCACGGTCAGGCAGGGACCTAGTGATGGATCCATCACTGGAAAAGGGCAACCAATAATGAAAGAATGCAGAGAAGCCCTACAGGTGGAAAGAGTGGAACGAAAAGAGCTTTTCACTACATGTAATAGCTTAGAGGCGAATGATGGCCAAACCATAGAGCTCGGTGTGTGTGTGTGTGTGTGTGTGTAGACATTTATGGTAACAGTAATCCTTCTGGACCTCTAGAGAACAATAATTATATTTCCCTGACATTAGCAATGATTACTCCCCATATGTTTATAGTCACATTGATGGATATTCTGAAATATCCATGATGTGATCAACAATAGTCTTACTCTTAACCTCATGAACCATCTTCTGGTTCATGGCTACTGATGCTCTTGTGGCCACTGGCATTTTTGTTCTTTTCATTCCTCCTCATGCTCAGATGGCTACCAACAGATTCAGCTCCTGGACAAAAATCAAACATCTGAAAATATAATCATACAAGAACTGACAGAATAGTAATGTGACCAAAACAAAATCACTTTTAATGGTAATTTGGTAAATGACTGCAGATTGCTATTCTCAGAGATTCATTGAAGTATTTCTGGGAGTACATCAGTAATAATATGCATTTGTCTCTTTTTATTTAAATGTTGTGTTTGGGCCTGCGTATAGTGCTGAATAAATATTTGTGAGAAGAATGAAATAAATGTTTGCAGAAACCATTCATATTTTAAATATGCGAAGGAAGTTTTTTTTATTGCTCATTTTGTCAATAATCAATTATGAGTGCCTGCTGTATAGGGGCACTATCAGGAGTACTGGGGACAAACAGACAAATAAAATATTGTGTCTGTTCATAAAAAGACAATTAAAATATAGGGTAACAATCATCATGATGGCTGTATGTCCACAGCAGGCTCCTAATCCTGTTGATGAGGCAGGGCTTCCAAGAGGAGTCTTGCAGATGCTGAGAGGGAGGGAGGTGATCCAGGTGGGGAATAGTTATTAATAAAAGTCCAGAAGAAATTTCAAGGGAGAGAACGCAAAGATGAGATTATGAAAACTGGAATACGCTGGGAATGGTGACTCGCACCTGTAATCCCAGTACTTGGGAGGAATGCTTGAGTCCAGGAGTTTGAGACCATCCTGGGCAACATGGTGAAACTCTGTCTCTACCAAAAATACAAAAATTAGCCAGGTGTGGTGGTGCATGCGTGTAATCCCAGCTACTTGTGAGGCTCAGGTGGTAGAACCGCTTGAACCCGGGGAGGTGGAGGTTTCAATGAATGCCACTGCACTCCTGCCTGGGTGGCAGAGCTAGACCCTGTCTCAAAACAAACAAATAAACAAAAAACAAAAACTGGGTAAAGAAAGATCAGCTCAGATAGGAGTCCATACCACATTATTAAGGATTGGAGTTTGGCTTTTTTTTTTTTTTTTTTTGAGACGGAGTTTCATTCTGTCACCCAGTTTGGAGTGCAGTGGTGCAGTCTTGGCTCACTGCAACCTCTGCCTCCCAGGTTCAAGTGATTCTCCTGCCTCAGCCTCTTGAGTAGCTGGAATTACAGGTGTGTGCCACCAGGCCTGGCTAATTTTTGTATTTTTAGTAGAGATGAGGTTTCACCATGCTGGCCAAGCTGGTCTCAAACTCCTGACCTCATGTGATCCACCCACCTTGGCCTCTCAAAGTGCTGGGATTACAGGCTGGCCAGGCTGGTCTCAAACTCCTGACCTCAAGTGATCCACCCACCTTGGCCGCCCAAACTGCTGGGATTGCATACGTGAGCCACCTCACCTGGCCTAGATTTTCGCTTTTGTCTTGAAGATTACAGGGAGTTACTTCAATAGGTCTGAGCTTTGGAAAGATCTCCCTGGCTAAGGCACATGGCAAATGGATTGAAACAGAGCAAAGCTAAAACCAGTAAACTCTTTAGGAGACAGTTACAGTAATTCAGTCAGGAAATAAATCACTGAGCTAAAACAGTGGCAAAGGGATGGAAAAAAGTAGACCTTGCAGGATTGGATGTATGGGTAAAGTCAACCACTTCAAGATTGTCAGCTTGGGCAGCAAGGTGTATAGGGCTGCTGGTCACTGAGGCAGAGAAGACTGGGCCAGGAGCAGGTTTGAGAAGGGCATTGGCTTAGGAAAGCACTGAGCATGTTTAAATACTAAAGAACTAGTAGAAAAGAAAAACATTTTTTCTTAAAAATATTATTTAATAATTGCTCTTAAAGAAAAAAACCCGGCCGGGCGCGGTGGCTCAAGCCTGTAATCCCAGCACTTTGGGAGGCCGAGACGGGTGGATCACGAGGTCAGGAGATCAAGACCATCCTGGCTAACACGGTGAAAACCCGTCTCTACTAAAAAATACAAAAAGCTAGCCCGGCGCGGTGGCGGGCGCCTGTAGTCCCAACTACTCGGGAGGCTGAGGCGGGAGAATGGCGTGAACCCGGGAGGCGGAGCTTGCAGTGAGCTGAGATCCGGCCACTGCACTCCAGCCTGGGCGGCAGAGCGAGACTCCGTCTCAAAAAAAAAAAAAAGAAGAAGAAGAAGAAAACCCTTAGTTTTTTAGAGATATATCTGCATTTTAAATCATATTTATATTTATTTCTTCTTCCTCTTTCCTTCTTCCTTCCTTTCTTATCTTCTGGTGGAGAAGATTAATTTTATGTGGACCTAAGTGTGATTTATAAACCTCTGACTGTAAAGATTAAACACATATAAACATCAGCTGAGTGTATTTACTATAGCTTATCATTGTACAGATGAGAGCACGAAAGTTCAAAATGACAGCTGATAGTGTCCATCTAGAATTTATTTCTAGCTGCATGTAGCTAATAGCAATGGAGCTTAGAGGACATAAGACCACATTAACATAATTTTAGAAGAATGAAATAACAGCATTGACTTTCTAATATATTTATGACTGTATTTCCAGAATTTTTGATTGCTTATAAAGCGATTTTGTTTTCAGAAGTAGGGCAAGATTGAAAACTTGAAAATAGTTCTCCCATTTTCCAGAGAAAACAAATGATATATATTCAGGATATTTATTTCAGTATGAATAATATGTGAAGGGTCATAAATAATTCTTTATACCTTGAAGTGTATAGATACATTTACTCTAAAGACATCCTGAAATAAAACCCAAGTGAATGAAGTTGGACAATGAAATTCAAGTTCTTTTTGGAGATCTAAGTTTTCTGTCTTTGACATAAAATGAATTTAGTCTATTTATCATTCCATAATTGTAGTGCCACTGTTCTTGACTAAATGCACACTCATCATGCTGTTTAAAATAATAATATATTTTACAGTCACTCTCTGATGTCGGTGCAACACAACTGCAAGAGCCTAGTTGACTCCATGTTTTAACATAGTACAAGAAAATCAGTTATCCTCATAATAAATCCGGTTTAATTGGTAATTCTAAAATAAATACTCATATATGCGCTAGTTGAACCAGCATCAGATATTTAGTTTGAACTTAGGTTTGTTATTGACTGATGAATGCCTGGCTGCTGCCTGGAAGTGTATTTTCAATGTCTGTGTCTCCTGCTTAATTTCAAATGTCATATGTGTGTATTTTGTAGGGAAAGTAGGATTTTAAACTATTTTGAAACCAATAGATTTAAATATTTGAGTATAGGATTACACAGAACTGGACTCTGTGTTACAGTTGAAGAAATCTTTTGGTAATGACAAATGTATCAAAACATTTAAATCCATGCGTTGATGCCCAAAAAGTTTATGAAAGGTTGTTATTTCTCTAGAACCTCTAGGGTGAGTATACAAACTGAACATATAAATATATGTAGCTTAATGCCTGTGAACTTTCAAAGGAAAACACTGGCCAAATACTAATAGAAATAAGTAGTAGGAGAGGATGAATGAATATTTATTTGCTAGCCTTAGTCATGAATAGTTCATTGGGGCTTCATGGCAGCATTTGCTTAATAGTAAGACATTATTTGGGGGGGTTGATTATAAATTCTCATTAATACAATACTCCCGTTTTTCTTGTCTAGATGCTCAAGCAGTGTGTCTAACTACCGTGGCATGTGAGTCCTCTTTGATAGATAGGTCTGGACAACCATGGCATGCAACACATAGAACATAGCTGGACAGCCTTCTCCCCAACCTACCATGAACAGTCACACCTCTTCTAAGATTGTTGTTCTTCTGGGCACCAGACTTTGCCCATTAACTGATCAATTCTCATGCTATGCACCATTCATTTTAAAATCACCTTAAATGAGTACTTTTCAGATTATCTCGATCAGCTGGTTGCCAGATGGAAATTTACTAGAAGTGTTTATACACTGGCTTAGGCTTCAAAAAATAGCTATTATAGTCAGATTGTAATGAAGCCCCGTCTTGCTTTTTCATTTTAATCACTTGACCGTCTCTTCAAAAAAGCTGTGGGGAAGCCCCTGCTTTAGTAGTTAACCAGTTTGGGGGGATTCTGTACACACATATTTGTCTTCAAAATAAGTCGGGGTTCACAATGGCTAAATTGTTTTATTCACGTTGCATTTCAAAATACAGTCCGATATGACAGAACATAGAATTAGTCAAGTGGCCCCTTAGGCTTGCTTTGGCCACCCTACACTTCCGTCCTCATAATCTCTTTAATGTCAGTCAGCAACATTTATTGAGTGCCCACTTTGTGCTGGGCATTGTGTGGAGTAGCCTTCAGAAAGCTACACAAGCTGTTAGCACTGTTTATTAAAGAATGTTGTCCTTCATGTACCAGAAGTCAAGAGGCAGCAGTCTGGAATGAAAATAATAGCTGGAAGGAATGTAAAATTAAATTGGTTAATTGATGTTTGTGGGCACATGAATAACTTGTTTGTGGGCACATGAATAACTTGGTGATATTCATTTTGATTAACCTGTGTAAAGCATAAACAGTAAAGTCATTTATATTGACCCCAATTAGAAAAGTCATGCCGCATGTCCATATAGGGAATTTAGTGTAGATCCATAAGTTACGCAACAGTTTTCCTGATTGATCAGCTATAAACAGGGCCAATTTGTAAAAATCATTATGTGTTTAACTTTTAGTCAAATAAATTGTATTGAATGTACCCAAACATGGAAGAAAATAGCATGCTGCCTTGCTTATTGCACGGAATGTTCCAATTTTCTTTCCACAGGTCAGTAATTCCCAAAGACAGGAGAACTTGTCCTTGGATTCACGTGACTATGTGGGCATCGAGAATTCTGCATGCAATAGGGATAACCTAACATTAATTTAATTAGATAAATGCATTTGAGTGAAACTCTCAGTCTTGAATTGTAGCTGCCATGGTCAAAAACAGGGAGAAGGACAGACAGTAATTGAAGCAGATTTCTAAATTCAGTGAAGGTATCATAAATCTTACATATTAATGATCATCTGAAAAATATGAAGTGTTGACTAAATAGCATGTTAGGATAGTTTTTTTGCACATGATAGTTTAGATTAAGAGAAACTCTACATGACCTTTTTAAATTTGTGTGATATTCTTGAATAACCCTTGGATCTTGGAGGAGAGAAAAAAATTTAATTCCATGACTCTGAGTGAAACATTCTGATTTGCCACTTTAAAGACTCATGGCAATTTTTTTTTTCAGTCTTTTTAATATGATAGCACTAGCCCTTTAAGAATAAATTGATCAGCTGGGCCCAGTGGCTCACATCTGCAACCCCAGCACTTTTGGAGGCTGAAGCAGGTGGATCACTTGAGGTCAAGAGTTTGAGACCAGCCTGAACAACATGGTGAAACCCCGTCTCTACTAAAAACACAAAATTAGCCAGGCGTGCTCGTGCACGCCTGTAGTCCCTGCTACTTGGGAAGCTGAGGCAGGAGAATCACTTGAACCCAGAAGGCAGAGGTTGCAATGAGCCTCTCAGAGGTTGCGAGATCATGCCATTGCACTCCAGCCTGGGCAACAAGAGCGAAACTCCATCTCAAAAACAAAAAAAAAAAGCATAAATCAATCAAAACATTTGAAGGAAAATAAAACTAGCTTACACAGTTGGTTTGCAAAGACTTGTCTTACAAAATCCTATAAAGCTGTCCTGCAAAGCCAGTTTGGGAGAGTAAGAATGTTTCCAGGCGACAGTTAGTTTACAGTTGTGGCACGTAAAAGATGTGGCAGGGTTTAAGTGAGGCTAACACTCAGTAAAGGTGGAATAAGAGTGAAATGGTCCCCACCTTGAAAAAGAGCTCCTGGATATCAACAAAGAGTCTGTCATATGCCACAGAGGTGTTTTCATCCTCCTCGTGAGTCTGCCAGGGAAACGCTACTGAGCAAAGCCAGCCCAGAGAATGATAAACCATGTGATTCCTATCCTTTTTTTCCTCATGCAAATGGACTAAATAGGTGACCACCTTCAACTGTGGCCTTGTGTTAGGTGTGTGTTCAAATGTTACACATTCTGTGTCATAGAAGTGAAAAACTTCAGAGCTGAAAGGGATCCAACAACCGTCGAATCTGATTTTCTTTTTTCAAAAACAAGAAAACAGAAGCTCAGATTTGATAAAGGTTATAAAAGTCCACACAGACAAATTCATAGTGGAATCAAAACCTGGGATTAGTAAGTCCTAGCTAAGAGATCTTTTCAAAACTTCACTTCAGGAATTGTGATCTAACCCTTTAGGTTAAATGATGGAATGGAGACAGTTATTTCTTCTTCAAGGTGTTAGTTTCCTGATGGTTCTGTAATCATGACTTCTTATTTAAAAGGTGAAACTTAAAACTGCAGCGAATGATTTTTAGATTTGCTGTCATAGGGACTTCAGCAGTAACTTTCAGAAGATTAAAGCTGAGAAGCTAGCCTTTGTTCTCAGTCCTTAATCGCTTTTCTCTTATGATGGATTTGAAACACAGCAATACAGATGAAATAATAACAGTAAAAGTGCCTGGGAATTTAAGAAGATATTGCAAATATGTCACATCACGGAGGCTTTGAATTTCACTTTCTAAGTCATGTATCAAATTCGAGTATCCTGCTCTAAGTGTGGTCAAACATGCAAATATTTGCTTTCTGAGTAATTTGCCCTAATGACTTTGAAGCATTTTTGAAAAACAGTGGTGACATTGTTCTGCCCTGGCAGAAAGCATATTCCTTGTCAGATGTCCACAGAGATCCCGACTGTCTACTGGCAGATTATTAAAGGATGCTGCTGCATTGTATTTGCTAAGCTTTCCTTCAGTTTGACAAAATGTTCTGTATATAGGTTGTCACATCACCCAAGCTTCTGTGCCAAACCTGTCTGGCAGTCACTCTGAGTTAACCACTGGAAGATAGAACTAGAGATGTTTTAACTTCTGAAGTAAGGTCCTCTTCTGCAGACTCCTTACGCTTTTATTTTTTGTTAGAAAGTATCCAATCATCGGCAAAGTTTGAAGTGATCGCACATAGGAAGCTGCTCATTGGAAATTCTGTTTTCACAACTACGATGTTTTCCGGGTTCCAGGTTGATAATTTAAATCTGTTCAGCCAGAAAATAGGAAATTTCAGCCATCACAGTAGCCCAGGTGTTTGTATTTGTCTTTCCTTGGCCCGTCCCTGTTTGGTCACTAAGCTTTAGCAGTGGGGTTCAGGGATCACTCCATGGCATATTTGGGGCAGTGTTAATCATAGGAGTATGGATATTATATTCATCAAGCAGAAAGTTTCTTTATTGGAGAAAGCATGAGATGATTTACCCCGAGATGAAGAAAAAGAAAGAGGGGTAGAAGAAAACAAATAACTAGTCATTTAGGGAAAGTGTCTTCCAATAGTTGTCAGCATGTTACTTGGTTCGTTCATAGTCTCTGTGGTTTTTTCCTTCTTAACAAAGCACTGTAACTTGTTTTCTAGGAAGATTTACCCCAAATGGTGTTAACCTTTTTTTTTTAAAGGCCAAAAGTGAGGTTTATTGAAATTCTGGAAAAGAAATTAAATATTTGTCATACTTAAATACGTTTAAAATTATTAAATCTGTTCCTGTTAATCTGAAAAAAAAAAAAAAAAAAAGAAGAAGTTTAGGTCAGTGTAGTCCAGTTAAATATTGATATTATGAATTGCGCCCCTATCTGTGGCTGCCTTTTATTCATTTACCTCACAAACATTTAATACTAGGGTGCATATTTAGGTATGTGAGGACATCGGTCAGAGAAAACAGGCATATCTTGTAAAGAGCGGGAGCTGATAGTAGTCGCAACCTTATTCAAAAAGATACTAACACAAATTAAGGGACTAACAACAAAGGTGTAATGAAGCCTTGCAGAAGAAAGGAAAGCTTTAAGATGAGCTTTGAAGGAGACAGTGAACATGGACTGGTGGAGAGGGGGAAGGCATGCTTGGCGGAAGAAGTAAAATTAAAGGCGTGGTGGTGGAATGGGTAATGTATTAATGAGACAGAAAGATGCCAGGAAACAATTCGAGCTGTTAAAGCACAGCAAAATTATTCATCTAGCACTAGGGGCATCTCCCAAATCTGCTGTGGTTAAATATTCCTTTACCATGTGTAAGTACGAGTTTCAGACCTCAGCTCCAGAATGAAGTGAGGAGACGAGAGGTAATTTTTAGGATTCACAACCAGTGTTTTAAGTGGACATAATTCTATTTTGAAGATTCTATTGAATGTTTTAAAATAGTACACTAATTCCAAAAGTGGGTGTGGGGGAGTGCATCTCTTTCAATAGCTGGAAAAATCTTGGTTGGCATTCTTTGTTGTGGGTTTATATTCTGAATAAAATAGTTCATATATACTCAAGAAGAAGCACCTATTATAAGACTTTGTCTACCGCAGACCTTCTCCAGGTTCTAAGAACCTTATGGAAGGAGACAAAAAAGTTAAAACCACATCTTTGTAAAATAATTTATAAATACAGCATTAAACATTATAGCCTACTTAATTTCTACAGTACATGGTTCAAATATGTGGAAAATTTGATGAGAAACTACCATATTATGATGAATCATTAGTCTATATAAAATTATTCAGGCAACATGAAAGGCTTTGCTTGCTGTATCCCGGCCAACAGTCTAACCTTGTTACTGATTTTGAAGCATCATCTTTGTGAATACTTTCACTTTAAACTTTAACATTTAAAAGGTTTAGATTATGCTCCTTTAACATGAATGGCGAAATGTGCCCCCTTCTATTGTTGTCATAATATTGTTGGTTCAGTCAGTAATTTTTAAAACATGATTTTAAGAGATGCCTTCACCTATAGCTGGGAAGTTAAAGTAATTTCACTGAATACTGGCGATGCCTCAGAAACTGGATTGTAAGGATAGGCACTTTATAATAAGCAAGATACTTAAGGCTCATAAACTCTGGAATGAAGAGTTATTCAAAACCAGATTGACAAAAAAGCAGCGTGGGGCCCTGTGGAAAGCAACAATACAAAAATGTCCTTCTCAGATTTGAGTGTTTAGGGATTTGTGAACTCAAATCTGAGAAAGGTATTTCAGGAATGTTATTTTAAATTTTTTTTTTTTTTAATGGCAAATGGTTTTTAGCTTTTAAAAGAAAATGACACATTGGAAAGGAAAATTCTAGTTTATCAAATGTAATATGGTTAGTTTCTAAATATCTTCCACATCCTGTTTTCCCCAAATAATTGCTTCCAATTCAATACTTTTTTTAGACATTTAACATTTAATTTATAGCATGTGGATGCATAATACAAAATCTAAGTCTGGACCCTGCATTGAGTAGTTTAAAATGATTTGCAAAACAAGTTGTATATACATGCAAATAACACATGAGGAAGGATAGGACTAATATTCAAATAATTATGTATAATAATATTTATATTAATATATGTTATATGGTTTTATAAACTGTATACTAGTTGAAGTATATAATATATAAAATTTTATATATAAATATATAGTTTTAAATATACATATGTAGTTTTAGAGGAAACCCTAATGGAGGAATAAAGCTTAATCCATATTAGTCCATCACAAAGCTTTGATTTTGATCATAATTAGCTTCATACAGCATATCTAGTGTATATTTGCTATGCTCATCTCGGTGGGAAACAATTTCTTTCAAAAATCTGTAATATGATTTCAAAGACTGGATGGTGTTGAAAGCCATCTTGATTATTGTTCGTAAAGCTGGGGAAAACATTTTCAAAATACTAAAAATTAAAACGAATTATAAATGAATCAACATGTTTGCTCTGATGTGGCACAATCATGAATAATGACAAACTACACAATTATAAAAACCAAAGTTTCTATACCGGTGTCAGGTGAGCCATTTGATGGATATGTTTCCAACGAATATTACATGTTAAAAGAATGCTAAAAGGATGGCTAATTGTTTCCTGTGACAATAATGAGAAAGATAGTGTACATAAGCCAAGTAGTTTCCACTTGGTTGAAGCAATTACAAAAATAATTTTTATCTGTTCTGCTGATAAAGCAGATTCGTTGAAATATTTAGTATTGTGTGAATAAGAGACAGAGAAGAGGGAAATAAAAAGATTCAAAAGCATTCATTGAGCAATGCAAAAATTCTCATATATAGAGACATTTTACCCAGCAGGAACTTAAGTCCATGTGTGAGGCAGGCTGCTTGCATGGTGAAAAACAAAACAACACCGCCCCCTCCCCTGCTCTCTGTCTGGCTCACCCCCCTCACTCCATTGACATGCATAGCTGGCCTGGTAGGTGTAAAAATAGACTGGCAGCGCCTGCACTGGAAATGGTCACTGAATGCAGCCTGCAGTTGCCGGGGGTTTTGAGTTCTCTCTGACACCAGCAAGCCAGCCAGCAGATGGGGAGAACTGGTGAGGGGCGTGTAAGGGAACTGAGCAGAGGAGCCAAGGATCATCTTGATGAATTGCCCACATTAGTGTACCCCTGGGAGCCCTGGACAGAGTGCAGAGGGCAAGGACGGGCCCACTGACAGCAGTAACTGTAGAGCTGAGATGGGGAATGCAGCCCTCTGCTCTTCTTGCCATGCGGATAAGAGCATAAGAGCACAAGGAAACATGCAGGAATTGGATAAAACCCCAGACTACTATGGCTGTAACAGTGAGGACGTCAAAGAACCTGGGGTGTGGGTAAGTTTTAGGCCACAAAGGAGGAGGAAGGGAGGACGGTGGCATAAGAATCAACAGTAGACCTCATTGGTCAAACCTCTAAACTTCCTGGAAGGAAGTTGACAGAATAAAGCCAATGTGATCAAACCACCTGACTACCTCTGATCAAGTGGCATGCTGTTGCTTCCTCTTCATGTTATGCAATGCCACATGTTTGTTTTTTCTCAGTTGTCTTTAACTCTGAGCTGACATTTGGGAATGAGCAATGTCGCTGTCTCTTTAATTTGGAATTTTGTCCAAAGGTGGACATATGTATTATTATAGAGTGACTTTCAGCAATATTGCAGAGATTCACTCACGTTCAGTCTGTCAAATTCTTTCGCCTATTTATTCATGTATAGTTCGTTTCTCACTAAGTCACGGAGCATTTTTTTTAAGCATACGCTCACTTAGTATCACAGCTCCAGCCTAAAAAGGTATTTACCTCTAATATTTGGCTAACTTCAGTGAAGAGGTCCTTAAATGCTTTTCTTGTTATGATAATAATAGTTTGTAAAAAGGCTTAAACATTAAGCAACTAAATAAGTTGACTTTCAGATTTTAATAATTCATAGGCATGAAGTGTTCCTTAAAATGGGTACAAAGGCTTATTGTGATTATTTATTTATTTATTTTTGGGCCAGGAATCTCTGAAATATTTGGATTTTCATATTTGCTGGAGAATAAAGTTTATCTTTGATCTTTCAGTTCCAGGAATTTGACCTTATTGCAAGTTATTTATTTGCATGAAAATAAATAGCTGGTTGCATGGTTTGGCTGAAACTATGAAACTAAGATATGTAGGATTTCTGAGTAAGAGAAGCAGAGGCGTTTGTACTTGTTATGTACTTGCCTGTTATTTCCAGGAGTGAGAACAGAGTCTGAGGCATAGGAGATGGTGCTCTGCTCTCTTTGGCTTTTACTCTGACCTGGAACAATGTCATTATTTCTTAGCACTGAAACTCTGTCAGACCATAGTGAAACTAAAACCAAAACTAAGAATTTATCAACAAAAACAACATGAAGAGCAAATATTTGCAGTTGGCAGTGAACAGAAAGCCCTGTCGTGAAAAAGAGGACAGTAGTTCCGGCATGGAAGTCACCGTAGTCAAAAACGAAGTAATAGAAAGGTGGGGAGGGAGGCAGTCCCGGGGAAGGGAGATCACCCACCGTTAACAACCGCATAGGCGAGGTTTGTAACCAAGAACAGTAACGTTTCTCCTGGATTATGGTTTCCACTACCCACATCCACCCAGCAGAGCCTCTCCGGATTTCTCAGAGCAGTCACTTCTAATGCAGCTTTCTGAACTGAGAGGACAAAAAGTAACATTACTATTAGTTGAGGGCCACAAAAATGAGTGTATTTTTAAAAATATACAATCTCATTTCTCTGAATTAATTAACATAACCTGTTAGTCATTGAATAAAATCTTCTGCTAAAGGTTTTATAGACTGGAGCGTATCATGATTGGTGTGACATTGGAAAGGTGTGGTAGAGGTGGAAGTGGACCTGTTTTCGACTTTCAGAAGTGATATTCTGGCCAGAATTTTTCCACTTTGGCCATGGAGAAAAAAAAAAAAGTTAATGTTTAACTTAATACCAAGCATGACTTAAGCAAAACATGTGGTTCTAGATAGTTTAAGTTGGACTTTATGTCTTCCAAATGAGAACGTAAGACTCACAAACGTATGTCAGGGTTTTCCTCTGAAATGTGGTTGCCTTTTACGTAAATCCTTAAAGGACCACAGATCTGCTCTTATCACAATTGTCTTGGCAGCTCCAAAAAAGAGGAAGCATGCAGGACAGGAGAGAGTTAAGAACAAAATTCAGCTGTTTTTAAATTTTTATTTAGTCCTGGTGATGCTTCTAAATTTTTAATCACAGAGGGGAAAACTGCATCATCTCATTATTTTTCCATGTTCATGTATGCAGATGACTGGTGGGTGTATTCCAAGTTCACTTGTGAAAGAAGCAGCTCTTGGAGATGCCTTACAGACTCTGCCCTGGATCCTAGGGTGGCTCTGACCACGAGTCAGCAAGGCCTTGTAGGTTCCAAGTAGGCTCCAGAGAGAAGGATTCTTGACCATGTTTTGATAAAGTGCAATTGAGAACAGCATAAAAAATGTATCTTTGTTTTATGGTCTTCTTTTGGCTTGTATTTTTGTGATGACATCATTTATAAATTTGCATATTGGTCTAAGTATACTCTGTATTTTTCTTACATTGAGATCATGTATTTCTATTGTGGTTTCTTTAGCATAACAAATTAATTTGCTTTGTCCCAAGAGCAAAACCATAAATGTGATGCTTTAATATAGACATTTTTTAGGTTACCTATCCTAGCTGATTTTCAAATTATCACATCCTTCTCTTTTTACCAGTTTACTCTCAGAAATTCTTATTTTATTGGTTCATTTGTTTTTAACAATTTTTCCCAATTGTAGTAGAGAATTTCAGGTTTTTCATATGAGCTTTTTCATTATTCTATAAATGTTCTTATTGCTTTAGACCATGAACATGAATTCTGGTCTTATTTTGAAAACAATTCAATACTTTTCTGCTAGCTGACTCAAAAGATAGTAAGTCAATCAGCAAATGTTCACTGAGCTAGGTACAGTTTTGAATGCTGGCCATTTAACGATGACCAGACAGAGTTGCTGTGATATTGGGAGACAGACTTTCAGCATATATATGGGGGGATGAGGAAGCATGGTGCTTAACTGAGAGGGGAATGTACTCGTCACATGTTTAAGGCACAGAAGGATGGTTAGCATGACAGAAATGTAGTGATCAAAGAAGAGGATGGATGGCAATGAGGTATGACAGGCAAGCATGGGCCTACCTTGGCAAAAGTTTGATTTCTTTCTAAACATAATTGAGTCTTGGAAAAGGATTTGGGATTTCATTAGAAGCACAGTGGGAAGCCTCTGGAGAGCTCTAGACCAGGAAATGGTAGGACTTCATTTATGCTTTGAGAAAAATCTCTCTCCCTTTCTCCCCATCTCTTCCTCCCTCCGTTTCCCCCTCCCTTTCCTTGGTGAAGGATGAGTTGTGAAGGCAGCAAGAGAAAAAGAAGGGAGACCAATTTAACTGGTTTCAAGGTTTGCAGCCCTGAGGTGAATAAGGATGGAGGATTGGATTAGGATGTTAACAATGGAGGTGAGATTGTAATCAGATTCAGGATGTATTTTTGTTTTTATTGAAGGATTTTGGGGAGATTATAAAAAAATAGAGGGGTGTGTGTGAGAGAGAATGAGTGAGATGATTCCTTATCTATGAAGCATATCAGTATGTCAAAAGAGTTAAACTTTCCTTCAGTTTTGAACTCTAAAAGAATATAAATTAGTTTAAATGGTATAGTATTGTCTTCTGTAACAGTTTTATAAAAGATAAGGAAATTTTGTTAATATGGTTACTTTTGATATTAACCCTAATAAGAGCCAAAAGTATAATGGAAATTACTCTGGTAAAGCATTTCAAAAAATGCAAAATGATGCAGAGATGGTTATGTAATTTTTAGATGATGTATTTAAAGATAAAGGCCTGGCATGGTGGCTCGCATCTGTAATGCCATCACTTTGGGAGGCCGAGGCAGGCAGATCACTGGAGCCCAGCAGTTCAAAATAAGCCTGGGCATTGTGGTGAGACCCTGTTTCTACAAAAAATACAAAAATAAGCTGGGTGTGGTGGTGCACACCTGCGGTCCCAGCTATTCAGGAGGCTAAGGTGGGAGGATCACCCAAGCCTGGGGAGGTAGAGGCTGCAATGAACTTTGATCATGCCACTGTACTCCAGCTTGGGTGACAGGGAGACCCTGTCTCAAATAAAAAAAAAAAAAAAAAAAAAAAGAAAGAAAGATTCAAAGAAGAGAAGACATGGCTTTCATTCTCTAGGAACTTACAATCTAGTTTCAGAAACAGGGCTTACCCACATGTAATCAATCAACTATAAAAGGTAGTAAAGAATTCAGTGGCTGCATGAGTGATGAAATGAGCCATTATAGGATGGCCAAGAAGGAGGGGATCAGTGCAGGCCTCAGTGCTCTGGGAACACCTCGTGGACAGAGCTAATATTTAGCTGATATGGTGCAGATCAGCTGTTCCAGTTGTTTACAGCTTGAATTGCTTTCACACAGGCTAATTAAGCAGCTGTTACTATGAACCCACCAAGCTGCCCCTTCTGAGGCTAGCAGGACCCCATCCTCAGGATTTCCCAGCCTACTCCCATCCTCTAAAGAAGCAAACAAAAGAATAATGCCTGAACTGGCAAGGGGCTTCCAGAACCACCCCCATCTAGTGCTGTGGCCAGTGTCCATTGGGAGTGGTTGGTGCCTGAGCTGAACTGGTTGTTAAATATTTTTAATATCCATCCTGCCAGTGGAGAAGGTGGAGCCTGAAGCAGATCTTGGAAGCAAAATACAATCTGGGTTCCTGTTGGGAAGAAAGTATACTTGTGCCTTCAGTAAGCATGTATTGAGCCAGGCACAAGCCTACCAAGATGAGTAGGACATGCAACCTTGGTTTGAAGGAGTGTAATCCAGGGATGGCCAAAGCAGGACTTTGAATATTGTGTTCCCATGTCCTGAGAAAGCACAGGGAATTATAGAGTACTTCAGGATTAGAACTCAGCCTCAGAGGGTCACAGAAAAGTTAAGTCCTGAAGCATTACGGTAAGTTTGCATACTCAGTATTGGACTCATTAGAAAGACTGGGAAGAAGTGGCTGTAATACCATTTCTATTGGACATTTGTGGAACCCCCAACACTTGGATGAGGCGCATAGGCTAAGGTTGTCAAGAGATTCATAAGTCAAGATTTAGAATTTGAACTATATACTAGTGAAAGGCCATTGACCAAAGGCTGTTTTAGGAGAATCAATTAGGTTGTAGTCTGCATATCATAAGCTCTATTTTCTTTGAAGTGCCTACCAGCTAAGAGGTACTCAGTAAATATTTGTGGAAAAAGATGAATGAATTAATGACTAGGAAATCACCCAAAGTAGCAAATCTATTTATGGGCATTTTCCTACTGCAGGTGACATGCCCCCAGATGAAACCAGAGGCTGCCAACATTGAAAAGGTGATGGAAGCACAAAAACACTTCTAAAAACTGTAAAGACGTTGGTAACTAAGAAGTTTTAATTATAACCTTCTGCTCAAAAAAGGAATGTACCCTTACTGCAATTACACACATTACTGGTTGTCATAGTTATTTTGTGTAGCTACAAAAGAATACCCGAAGCTGGGTAATTTATAAAGAAAAGAGGTTTATTTGGATCACAGTTCTGCAAGTCGTACAAGAAGCATGGCACCAGCACCTGCTTCTGGTGAGGGCTTCAGGAAGCTTCTGCTCATGGAGGAAAGGGTAGGAGAGCTGGTGTGTACAGAAACGAAGGGGAGGT
Organism: Mandrillus leucophaeus; assembly: GCF_000951045.1. Lineage (NCBI taxonomy): Eukaryota > Metazoa > Chordata > Mammalia > Primates > Cercopithecidae > Mandrillus > Mandrillus leucophaeus. The sequence goes on along the minus strand of NW_012105753.1, from coordinate 474,805 downwards.
GCCAGGCTCTTGTTAATGACCAGCCATCAGGGGAACTCTTACAAGAACTAATACGGCAAAAACTCACTCCTTATCACCAGGATGGCACTAAGCCGTTAATGAGGGTCCACCCCCATCATCTAAACACCTTTTATTAGGCTCTGCCTCCAATACTGAGGATCAAATTTCAACTTGAGGTTTGCAGAGTCAAATATTCAAACCATGGCATTGGTATAAAATATATGTATAAAACATATTTACTGTAGAAAGTAGTAGATATTTTCTTGAATTGTTATTCTCTATATCAAGTTGTACATAAAATGCAATGGTTACATTTTAAAGAAATTTGGTGAATGTAGGCTGGGCTCCATGGCTCACACTTGTAATACCAGCACTTTGGGAGGCTGAGGTGGGAAGATCACTTAAGCCCAGGAGTTCAAGACGCCCTGGGAAACATGGCAAAACCCCACCTCTACCAAAAAAAAAAAAAAAAAAAAAGTTACTGGGTGTGCTGGCACATGTCTGTAATTCCAGCTACTAGGGGGCTGAGGTGGGAGGATCACTTGAGCCTAGGAGGTGGGGTTGCAGTGAGCCAAGATTACACCACTGCACTCCAGCCTGGGTGACAGAGCGAGACTCTGTCTTTAAAAAAAAAAAAAAAAAGAATAAGAAGGAAAGAAAGATTACATTGTAATGTTAAGCATTATCTATTTATTTTTTTTTTTTTACAATGAGGTATATCCAAACCAAGTATTTTTATTTACTTGAACTATGTAATAACTATATGAACTATGTAGAAGTAATAACTTTTAAATAATATCTCTTCTGCTGTATTTAATAAGATTAGTTCCACTGTCCCTATAGTAGCTTTTTCAAGGTCACCTGTGTGATGATGGAGCTGGGAATACTCTGGGGAGAGAGTCCTCTTTTCAGCTGTATTTTGCTTCCTTCCCACACAGACATCTGCTGTGCCTCTTACTCACTTTTAGTTGCTGTTTTGGATTTTATGCCCCTTTAGTCAAAACTTATTATGCCACAAGAAAGATTGACTTGTTTCCTGCATTCTTTATTTTTATTTAAGGGCTTCGTTCTGAAATCTTGTGCATTTTATATCACATTTGATTGTCAAAATTTTAGGTGTTTGATTTTTCAAAGCTGACCTTGATATCATATTTGTGTGGCCTTATGTCACTATGGTAAAACTTTTTTGTGCCTTTCTTTAATACTTGCTTATAAGAAGTAAAAATATGCTGGGCACAGTGGCTCATATGTGTAATTCCAGCACTTTGGGAGTCTGAGGCAGGAGGATCATTTGTGCCCAGGAGTTTGAGACCAACCTGAGCAACACAGGGAGACTCTGTCTCTATTATATATATTTTTTTAAGTTTGGTGGTTTGCACCTGTGGACCCAGCTATTTGGGAGGCTGAGCTGGGAGGAACTCTTCAGGCCAGGAGACTGAGGGTACAGTGAGCCCTGTTTGCACCACTGCACTCCAGCCTAGGTGACAGGGCAAGATGCTGCCTCAAAAAAAAAGGAGTAAAAATATTACAGTGATTGTCAGAAGTATAATCATTTCAATGGTGGCTTTGAGCTAATAAATTGTTTCTTAAAGCTATGTGAAAGCCAGCTGTGTAATAGTAGAGATTATAAATTGAAATTGTGTTTTTGATGAGTTTAAGTATTGCTGACATACAGTTTATTTTAATTTCATTCTTTTTTTTTTTTTCTGTATTCTTTACCATCCTCATTCATCAATGAGTTCCAGAAGGGGGCTTTGAAGTAAATCATAGGTTCTATTTGACACTGTAGCAATTTCCATATTCTAGTACAGCAACTCCATTAAATAAACACATTGTGTACTTAAATTGGATCTCTCACAAGTCACAAATTTTGAGCTAGAGCTGAAGTATCTTTATATTTGCTACTTTTGTGTCATACCTTTCTAGATTATTGGCTTTCTGAAGGATATTAGAAAGCATCTTCTAAGATGCCTAGTAAAACAGAAGTGCATAGAAAAATTTGTGAAAATCTTTCCTTTTTGAAAACCACTGGTTGTTAAATAAGAACTTTTCCCCAGAGTTACAAAAGAAAAAGAGTATTTTTCAGGAATAAAAGACAATGAACAATTTTATATTGGTAAGGTATACGTTTCACAGATTTGTCTATACCATCTATAATAGACAATCATTTCTTTTAAAAAATGGCTTATGATATTGAGCTTCTTATGCATTCTCACAGCATACATTTTGACAGACTAGATGATTAATGATGACATAGGCTAACGTGTATTTGGGATTGTGTAATAAATACACAGTATGAAAGGTCTAGCTAATCCTTTATGTCAGCACCTCCCAAAGTGTATTCTGTGAACTACCACATCAGAAGAATCACCTGGTGTGTTTTTAAATGATGTAGATCGCTGAACTTTACTCCGGACCTCCTGAGTTAAAATCTCAGAGGTGAGAGCCAAGAATATTTATTTAACAAGATTAAGCATAATCTCTAAGTAACCCTTAAGTGCACTTAAGTGTGATAACCACTGCTTTGTGTTGTAAGAGGCTGACTTTACTGAAGAGTCGGGGCTGCATATGTAACATCAGCACATAAGAGCGTAAAAGTAAAAGAAACTTCACATTTTATTAAGCTTCTTCTTATCCACGTTAATTCAATGTATTACCAAAATTCTAATTAGTGGCAATTACAGTAGCTGAGACCACATGGGACATGTGGGAATGGAGGATGCTCGGCCAGCAAATGGGCCCATCTGCATTTCTTATGCATCACCTTAAAAGTAAGAAAATGTCTGTGCTGTATCACAATGGAGTTTTAAACCATAGCACTTAGAACAAATTTAAGTTTCACTTCCAAAAACTAATAATTACTGTGTACCTATATAGAGTCCTTTTATTCATTGTTTAACCTTGTCAATTTTCACTGGAAATCCAAGGACTAAGGTACTATATGACAATGTTATGAAAATGTGTCCCCAAATTTTTTAAAAGTCAGAATTTCATTCCACTGTTGAGCAGTCAGCTTGAACAGCAAGATTGTTCTGAATGATCCGATCCTCCCTCTGCCGCTCGGGCTCAAGCGATTCTCATGCCTCAGCCTCCCAAGCAGCTGGGACTACAGGTGTGCACCACCACACCTGGCTAATTTTTTGTATATTTAGTAGAGACAGGGTTTCACTATGTTGCCCTAGAACTCCTGAGCTCAAATGATCTGCCTTCCTTGGCCTCCCAAAGTGCTGGGATTACAGGCTTGAGCCACAACGCCCAACTTTAATGTAAAAAATTCTTGAAGAAAACACATCAAAATATGCAGTGTTAAGTTTGATCAAGGGCATTATGGTTGCTGACCATAATTTCGTTTTCTTTTATAGTCATTTTCAAATGTCATATATATATATATAATATATATATTTAAAATGTATGCGTGTTGTGTACACATTTTCATAGTAGAACATTATATATGATGATCATACATAATGAAATCATCATATATAAAAATATATGTGTGTGAGACACACAAACAGATTTGTCTACTTCCATTATATAAAGGCTAGGGAAGGCTGTATTTTACATATATATCCTTTTTAAGAGAAGGGAGATTGTAAGAGCAAAAAAGGCATGAAAGGACATAGACATTTTGTAGTTTTATACAACTACTTTTATGAAATAAGTATTTCTATGTTTCTTTAGGTTTTATAACAAGTTTTTTTTTTTTTTAAATAATCCATACTTTAATAGCTCTTCAATCAATTTGGGGGAGAAAACTTATTATGGGTACATTTCTACTAAGTTTTTACTGTGAAAAGATTAAACGTTATAATTTCTTAAAGGTGCAAGCAACATTTAAACATCAGGTGTGGTGATTAATTAAGAACAGCTGAGAGAGGTTTCATCTCTCTTGGAAGGGGTCCAGATGTAAATCCCACTCAGGGAGATATGTCAATATGAGGTAGTAACAGTCTACATGCTGTTATAGAAACAGAGGGACAAATGTTGTCTTTGAAGTCTACCATTGCTGTGAAGCTTAAAAAATTTTTTTCTTTTCATGTTCATAATGATAATTTTGATAGAGATAGTGCTGTAGATTCACTTACTGAGTATAATATTGATACAATTTTGAAATAATATAACCATACCCTTAAAAGTCACAGCTGTTGGGTTAGCAACATTAAAGAAATCTTGGTATTCCACAGGTGGCAATGCCACATGGTTCAAACTTTGGCCCCTGCCCCTAACCAAAAAAGGCAATTGAGCATCAAGGGAGATCAGAACATTAGTGTTGAGCCAGGAATGTGGCTGCAGTAGCTTCATCCCAGGGCAGGAAGCAGCAGCCACTCCTATAAGTCAGCCAACAGTGGAAAGGTATTTAGCACTGTTGAGGGGAACTTGGGGAAGTAGGAATGAATGGTGGTAATGAATGGTGTCTCTGTGGTAAGATTTACCAGTTACCAATTTCAGGTTTCCCACTTCTTACCCCAAAATACTCAGATGAATGATTTAACCTTATGAGGCCTCAGTTTTCTCGTTTGGGAGGCTTAAGAAGATTAAATAAGATTATAAATGTGCTTGGAATATTAGTAAAGTTAGCTATTAATATTGTGGTAAAAGGCATGAGAACAAAAAAAAAAAAAAAGGAGCAAGGCCTCATTCATTCCCTCAACGAGCTGACAGTCTAGTTGAATAGCCAGAGGGTATACACACAAAAGCAAATTGCATATTGTAGAGTCTCTTGAGTAGATGGATGACTTAAAAGAAAAAGCAAGTTTTGATGGCACGTAGAATCCTAATTTGATGTTAATGTCAATCCATGTTGTGTAAGAAAAAATCTAAACATTTCAGTGAGGAATCACTGAAACTGCATAAATACATATGAATCATGTAAAAATGAAGAATTGCGTTGCTTGCTCAATGCACCTTTTAACAAGTGTTTATCTTAAGACAAAGTATAGTGAAAACCAGTATAAACCCAATCAAAGCTCATGTAATTAATTCTCTTACTTCAAACCATAATCAGAAGAAATGGCTTTTGGTCAGACCAAATCTTGGTGATGACTACATTATTAGTACAAAATTAGTAGTTATATCTATGAAAAAGATATTATCAGTGGAGGAAACTCAATTACTAATATAGCCTACGATTATCACATGTGAAAAAAATAAACCAAATAAAAGTGGAGCATCTGCAGCTGAAGAGAAGTCTATCTTGTAGGAATGCCACAGGATTTTAAGGGAGACCCAAGTTCTCACCGCGCTGCACATTACATGCTGGGTTCCCATTCTGAAGGTTGCCAGTGAGAAATGGCACAACCTAAACACCTTTTATTTGAAATTCTTAACATCTCATAGTTTCACAATGCTGCCCTTTAATTACTGAGACAATGGTAGCCTGCTACCTTGTTCTTAGTCAAGGTTAGAGATGAAGTATCTATGGTGTTAAATTGGCATTTCAACTAAGTTAAATTTGCTTAATGAACAAGGTCTTTCTGGGTACAGTTTACGGCTTTGCCAGAAAAAAGTTCTGTTATCTTTTCATATATCCCCAAATAATCTAACTCTTCTTTAAGTGATTTTTGAAGTTTACTTTTTGAGTAATTAAAGCTAGCATAATCTGTATTTATATTAACTGTTGTTAGCTTTACATAAAAAAAAAGATAAGGTAATGTCCTCCCCAAGGTTCTGTTATAATAATCATCATTATTGACTGATCTATTTTAGGCACTGAATTAGGTTTTGGGTATTCTAAAAATTATAAGGCATGGTTTCTACCTTCAAGTGAAGTGAAATTTTGTTCTGGAAATGGGATATATGACTTCCTTTCTCTTTCTCTTTCCTTACACACACACACACACACACACACACACACACACACACACACACACAAGTTTATATTATATTACAGGTAGATATTTGTATAGAAATGTATATGTAAAATGAAATATATAGATTCCCTATGACTGAAGAGAGATACATTTTGTATACACAGTAATTATAAAGAAAGCAACCTCTCTCCTTTGTATCTTGGCCAGAATAATTTTGACATACCAATGATCTCTTTCATTTAGAAGGTTAATTAATCTTACTGTAATTGCAGGGGATATTGAAATATATTACCGCATGTTTTACATTAAGAAATACTGAGTAGTCAGTAATTCGCCTTTCATGGATAATTTATACATAATTAAAGCTTATATATTGCTTCATATAAAATCTTTTTCCTCACAGAGAAGAGTAAAATTATAGTTTCTTATTTCTTTATTTTTTTTCCTTTTGTTGAGATGGAGTCTCGCTCTGTCACCCAAGCTGGAGTGCAGTGATGTGATCTTGGCTCACTGTAACCTTTGCCTCCTGGGTTCAAGTGATTCTCTTCAGAATTCTCTTCAGTGATTCTGCTTCAGCCTACTGAGTAGCTGGGATTATAGGCACCCACCACCACACCCAGCTAATTTATATATATATGTATTTTTTGTAGTAGAGATGGGGTTTCACCATGTTGGCCAGGCTGGTCTCGAACTCCTGACCTCAGGTCATCTGCCTACCTTGGCCTGCCAAAGTGCTGGAATTAAAGACATGAGCCACTGCACTTGGCCTATAGTTTATTTCTAAAAAAAAAAAAAATACTAGTGTTCCTATATAGTTGGTATCAGCAAGAATCTAGTTTCTTTTTGTATTTAATTTATTTAGTAATGTCATAATTGTCATTTATCTGTTAGCCTAATTAAAATTAGAGAATGTCGAGCTGCAGAGCCTGTCTAGTCAAGTGTATTACTAAATTCATTAGTTATCCATGACTTCAGCTGTATGATAGTAATGATACAGACACACTTTACTCATTAACCCTTAGAAAGAGTTAAGCATTATGATTTTATTGGGGATATTTGATAGAACTGTAAAGGAAACTTAAAAAAATGAATAAATAGAGACAGGGTCTCACTATGTTGTCCAGGCTGGTCTCGAACTCCTGGAGCCCAAGGGATCCTCTTGCTTCAGCCTCTCAAAGTGCTAGGATTATAGGCATGAGTCACCACATCCAGCGGGTAAAGGAAACTTTGATAAAAAATTTTAATCTTAGGCAATGAGTTTCAGGTGAATTAATAAGAGCAGATATAAATTTTGCTAATCAAGGTTTGAAACCAAGTGTTAAAGTTTAGTAAGTCTGCAAAAAATTTACTTGATCCCACAAATTTTCACTAGTTTAATTCATATCGATCAATGCTGCTTGACATTCCTATTGGCCAGTTTCACCCTGTTGAACATCTTCCCTTATATTGTTTCATTTCCACAAATACTTCTCCATCTATTCTGTGTCAGGTACTGTGCTGGACAGTGGAAATAAAGGTGAATAAGTAATGGACTATTTCTACCTTGGAGGGCCAGGCCAATTGGGGATATAGACATGTAAACAGAGAAATCTGGGACCCCACTTGAGCCATGCACAACATCTAGCACAGTGCTATGCTTATAACTCATTGTCAACACATGTTTATAAATGATTGAATGTTCAGGGTGTTGGGGACCCCGGAGTAAATGGACTTGGTCAAACTTGAGGGTAGATTTAAGGCAGGGTCCTGAAGAAGCTATCCTTGCCTCTAGGAAATAGACTCACAGGGCCCACTTAATACAAATTCCTGTAGAAGTCAAATAATAAAAGATAACTAGTAAAGAATTCTTCATTGTTCCTTAAGCCTGGCTTAAGCCTGACTTTTCTTTTAAAAGAAGATCTTGGGCATCTGGGCTAAAGTTTAGTTCCATGAGATGAATTAACTAACCTTGCTTTTGTTTTTAGTTATGTTTAAATGAGGAATTTCCTTACTTTTAAAAATTCTCTTTAGAGTTGATGCCAGTACTCTTACCCCAACAAATCAAGAATTTGTTTTGAAAGCTGCCTCAGAAGAAGTTCAGATATTCTTTGAAATGCAGTAATAACTACAAGGATTTTATTGACAGAGTTCCAACAGAAGAATTTTGTAATATAAGCTAAGTTTTTTTAAAGGCAGTGCAAGCTACAAATACTTGATTTACTCATCTTTTTTCTACTCCATGTGCTATGTACTATAATTAATCAAATATTTACATTTTCAGCCAATCCTATCTTTTACATTTTAGTGTAAAATTACGTAAATGTTGTACCTTGCATAGAATTCAAATTGAATAGCCCAACATTCCTGACAATTACAGTTCATAGCACAATGGTAAATTTAGAAAGTTACAGCAGGTCACATCCAATGAGGATAAAGCGGCATTTCAGTTGTGCCCTGGTCTTATGGGAAAAATGGGAACATGTCAGCTGCGTGATATTTGTATTCTGAGCTCATGAGAAAACGCCTGTACAAAACTTTGTTTCAGTCTCGTGTGTGTTTGTGTGCTCGTGTGTGTGTGTGTGTGCATGTGCGTGTATGCACTGCAATTTCTTATTTTATTCTCACTGCCTGGCATTTCATTAAATATGTTGATGGGTCAGCATTATTCCCTTCCAGGGGCATTACAAGAGGCCCTTCCTTATTCCTAGGACATTCATGAGCAGAGAAATGGGAAGGAGTGAAGCAGAATCCAGTGTCCACAGAAAAACTGGGCCATCTCCCAGAGGTCACTCTATGGCCTCTATCTTTAGTCCATGCCCCTCTCTTGGACTTTTTAGCCTTGCATTTTTAATTCCCTACTTTACAGTGACAGCACTTCAAGTTCAATCAGGTCAAAACCAAACTGTGTTCTTCTTTCCAATTTTAGGGTATTCTGTTCCCCTAAATTATTGATCTTTATTGAAAGTGTCACTTACTACATGCAAAAGCTACAAGTCTCCAACTTTTCCCTAGTTTCTTCTTGTGATAAGTTTTCAAAGTCAATTTCCCCAAGTTTTCAGCTTTTTTTTTTTTTTTCTGTATATGACTAATACTTTGTTTTCACACATCCCTGATGACACTGCTCACCAGGACTATCAAAATAATATCCCAAATTTTCTCATGAATGCCGTGCTCTTTTTTTAACCTTTATTTTAAGCTAAGGGGTGCTAGTGCAGGTTTGTTACATAGGAATTTGTGACATGGGGGTTTGTTGTACAGATTATTTCATCACCCATGTATTAAGCCTAGTACCATTACTTGTTTTTCTTGATTCTCTCCCTCCTCCCACACTCCACCCTGTGAAAGGCCCCAGTGTGTGTTGTTCCCCTCTCTGTGTCCATGTGTCCTCATCATTTAACTCCCATATATGAGTAAGAACATGTAGTATTTGGTTTTCTGTTCCTGCATTAGTTAGCTGAGGATAATGGCCTACAGCTCCGTCTATGTTCCTGCAAAGGACATGATATCATTCTTTTTTTATGCCTGCATAGTATTCCATGGTGTATATGTACCACATTTTCTCTATGCAATCTGTCATTGATGGGCATTTGGATTGATTCCATGTCTTTGCTATTGTGAATAGTGCTGCAATGAATATACACGTGCAAGTGTCTTTATAACAGAATTATGTATATTCCTTTGGGTATATACCCCGTAATGGGATTGCTGGGTTGAATGGTATTTCTGTCTTTCAGTCTTTGCGGAATCCACATACCATCTTTCCACAATGTCTGAACTAATCTATACTCCCACCAACACTGTATAAACATTTCTTTTTCGTCACAACCTTGCCAGCATCTGTTATTTTTTGATTTTTTTTGTAGCCATTCTGACTGGCATTAGATGGTATCTTAGATCACTGTGGATTTGGTTTGCGTTTCTCTAATGATCCCTGACCTTGAGCTTTTTTTCATATGATTCTTGGCTGCATGCATGTCTTCCTTTGAAAAGTGTCTGTTCATATCTTTTGCCCACATTTTTATGGGGTTGTTTTTTCTTGTAAATTTGTTTAAGTTTCTTATAGATGCTGGATATTAGACCTTTCTCAGATGCATAGTTTGCAAAATTTTTCTCCCATTCTGTAGGTTGTCTGTTTACTCTGTTGATAGTTTATTTTGGTGTGCAGAAGTTCTTTAGTTTAATTAGATTCCATTTGTCAGTTTTTGCTTTTGTTGCAACTGGTTTTGGCATCTTCATCATGACATC
>NW_012105753.1:421897-464721 GCF_000951045.1 Mandrillus leucophaeus | reverse complement strand
ATGGTAAATTTAGAAAGTTACAGCAGGTCACATCCAATGAGGATAAAGCGGCATTTCAGTTGTGCCCTGGTCTTATGGGAAAAATGGGAACATGTCAGCTGCGTGATATTTGTATTCTGAGCTCATGAGAAAACGCCTGTACAAAACTTTGTTTCAGTCTCGTGTGTGTTTGTGTGCTCGTGTGTGTGTGTGTGTGCATGTGCGTGTATGCACTGCAATTTCTTATTTTATTCTCACTGCCTGGCATTTCATTAAATATGTTGATGGGTCAGCATTATTCCCTTCCAGGGGCATTACAAGAGGCCCTTCCTTATTCCTAGGACATTCATGAGCAGAGAAATGGGAAGGAGTGAAGCAGAATCCAGTGTCCACAGAAAAACTGGGCCATCTCCCAGAGGTCACTCTATGGCCTCTATCTTTAGTCCATGCCCCTCTCTTGGACTTTTTAGCCTTGCATTTTTAATTCCCTACTTTACAGTGACAGCACTTCAAGTTCAATCAGGTCAAAACCAAACTGTGTTCTTCTTTCCAATTTTAGGGTATTCTGTTCCCCTAAATTATTGATCTTTATTGAAAGTGTCACTTACTACATGCAAAAGCTACAAGTCTCCAACTTTTCCCTAGTTTCTTCTTGTGATAAGTTTTCAAAGTCAATTTCCCCAAGTTTTCAGCTTTTTTTTTTTTTTTTCTGTATATGACTAATACTTTGTTTTCACACATCCCTGATGACACTGCTCACCAGGACTATCAAAATAATATCCCAAATTTTCTCATGAATGCCGTGCTCTTTTTTTAACCTTTATTTTAAGCTAAGGGGTGCTAGTGCAGGTTTGTTACATAGGAATTTGTGACATGGGGGTTTGTTGTACAGATTATTTCATCACCCATGTATTAAGCCTAGTACCATTACTTGTTTTTCTTGATTCTCTCCCTCCTCCCACACTCCACCCTGTGAAAGGCCCCAGTGTGTGTTGTTCCCCTCTCTGTGTCCATGTGTCCTCATCATTTAACTCCCATATATGAGTAAGAACATGTAGTATTTGGTTTTCTGTTCCTGCATTAGTTAGCTGAGGATAATGGCCTACAGCTCCGTCTATGTTCCTGCAAAGGACATGATATCATTCTTTTTTTATGCCTGCATAGTATTCCATGGTGTATATGTACCACATTTTCTCTATGCAATCTGTCATTGATGGGCATTTGGATTGATTCCATGTCTTTGCTATTGTGAATAGTGCTGCAATGAATATACACGTGCAAGTGTCTTTATAACAGAATTATGTATATTCCTTTGGGTATATACCCCGTAATGGGATTGCTGGGTTGAATGGTATTTCTGTCTTTCAGTCTTTGCGGAATCCACATACCATCTTTCCACAATGTCTGAACTAATCTATACTCCCACCAACACTGTATAAACATTTCTTTTTCGTCACAACCTTGCCAGCATCTGTTATTTTTTGATTTTTTTTGTAGCCATTCTGACTGGCATTAGATGGTATCTTAGATCACTGTGGATTTGGTTTGCGTTTCTCTAATGATCCCTGACCTTGAGCTTTTTTTCATATGATTCTTGGCTGCATGCATGTCTTCCTTTGAAAAGTGTCTGTTCATATCTTTTGCCCACATTTTTATGGGGTTGTTTTTTCTTGTAAATTTGTTTAAGTTTCTTATAGATGCTGGATATTAGACCTTTCTCAGATGCATAGTTTGCAAAATTTTTCTCCCATTCTGTAGGTTGTCTGTTTACTCTGTTGATAGTTTATTTTGGTGTGCAGAAGTTCTTTAGTTTAATTAGATTCCATTTGTCAGTTTTTGCTTTTGTTGCAACTGGTTTTGGCATCTTCATCATGACATCATCATCTGTTCCTGTGTCCTGAATGGTATTGCCCAGGTTGTCTCCCAGGGTTTTTATTGTTTCATGTTTTACATTTAAGTCTTTCATCCATCTTGAGTTAATTTTTGTATATGGTGTAGGGAAGGGGTCCAGTTTCAGTGTTCTGCAAATAGCTAGCCAGTTATTCCAACACCATTTATCAAATAGGCACTTTTTTTCCCCCATTGCTTGTTTTTGTCAGGTTTGTCAAAGATCAAATGGTTGTAGGTAGGCAGTCTTACTTCTGGGCTCTCTATTCTGTGCCATTGGTCTATGTGTCTGTTTTTGTACCAGTACCATGCTGTGTTGGTTACTGTATTCCTGTTGTATAGTTTGAAGTTGGGTGGCATGATGCCTCTAGCTTTGTTCTTTTTGCTTAGGATTGCCTTGAACACCATGCCTTTTTCCCTCCAACTCATCCTCCATCATTATCCTCATCACATGCTAGAGTGGTAATTTTAAAATGGACATTTTCATATTGCCTTTTCCTGCCTTATACTTACGGTGTAATCCTCATTCTCCCTTTTAGAACATACAAAACATTAATGGTCTGGGCCCTACTTTACTTTTAGAATTTTACTTCTTTCCTGTTTCCAATATGATCTTTAACTCACTTATACTGAATTTATAATTTTCTCCATACTGTGTTCTTTCGTGCCCCTATGACATTGCACTTGCTATTCCCTGGGCTGGCTATGTTTTCCATCTGACTTATCAGCAGGAATCTTTATCAAACACTATATTGCAATCTCTATTCTAAATGTAAATAGTAAAATAAGTTTGTAAAACAAACCAACCAACAAACAAACACCTATTGCTTAGACTACTGCCTCTACGTGGATCTCCCTGAATCTACTTTTCCTACTTCCGTTCCTGGTCTATCTTGTAGCTAAAGTTTTTTTTTTTTTTTTTTTTTTTAAACTTCAAATATCATAAAATCTTTGCGGGAATAAATCATGTTTATTTCTTCCACATTCAATCTCTAGCATCTAACACAGTGCCTGGTACATAGTAGATACTTCAAAAATATTTCTTTGATTCTCATCTCAGCTAAATAACTCATTGTTAAGGACAGATTAAATTATTTCAACTATTTATCATAAAATAACCTGCTTTTGACTGATTTATTTTCGCGTGACAAATTGAAAGCTATAATTTTTTTCCAGTATGTTTACATATTTAGATAGATACAGCTAGATCTTTCCAGTAATTTAATCAAGTCAACTCAGTGAGATAAACTGGGAAGCAATTGTCTTCTTATACAGTACACATACTACATACTCTTTAGTCTCTTAAAAAATTTTATGTTAAAAAGATTTGTTGATACTGTTGTGCACCACTGGGCTGGCATGATGGGAGTGATGCAAAATGCCTTTATATGTATCTTTTAGCATAATACTGAATTGGAATTTTTCCTTCTGAAGCTCACCATTTGCACTTAGTATCCATGTAAATTGTCACAAATATGCAAAAGATGCTGAAAGCTGTGCATTCCCATTTGTGACCGACATACTTTGGAGAATGGAGTGAATGAGTAAGTTCTCAAAAATTATATACACATTAGAAAAATGGACTTTTGTCGTCTTACAGATGACAGTGAACTCTTTTTAAAAATAAAAAACCCAGCTTTGGCCAGGCACGGTGGCTCATGCCTGTAATCCCAGCACTTTGGGAGGCCGAGGCGGGTGAATCATCTGAGGTCGGGAGTTCGAGACCAGCCTGACCAACATGGAGAAACCCTGTCTCTACTAAAAATACAAAATTAGAAAAAAATAGCCAAGCTTGGTGGTGGGCACCTGTAATTCCAGCTACTCTGCAGGTTGAGGCAGGAGAATCGCTTGAACCCGGGAGGTGGAGGTTGCGGTGAGCTGAGATTGTGCCATTGCACTACGAGAGTGAAACTTCATCTCAAAAAAACACCCAGCTTTATGGAGATATATTCAATATATCATACAATTCACCCATTTAAAGTATATTATCCAATGGTTTTTAGTATGTTCACAGAGTTGTGCAACCAACACCACAGTAAATTTCAGAACATCTTTATCACTCAAAAAAGAAACTTTGTAACCATTAGTAGTCATTCTCCATTTCTCTACCCCCTCCCCCTTGTCCTCCGCATGACATCATTTGGCCCCAGGCAGTCACTTACCTGCTTTTCATCTCTGTATATTTGTCTATTCTGGACATTTTAAATTATCAACAACAAGCTTAAATAACAGTTTAATAAAAGGGACTAGGCCAGGCGCGGTGGCTCACGCCTATAATCCCAGCACTTTGGGAGGCTGAGGCGGGAGATATTTAGGGAAGTAGAGTCAGATGGCCACAGAGTGGTTAAGCTATAATTGAGTGATATCTCCTAGGAAAATCAATCACGTATGTATATATATTAGACTGTTACAAATGAAAAACCTGTGTGTCCATGTGCATCTTCATTGGGCCATGGTAAGATCAACAGTGTGACAAAATGTACCATGATAGAAAAATATTTGCAAGTTCTTTTAAAATAGTCTCCGTAGTCTAAGTAATTGCGAAGCTTTTAAGAATCTATTTTTTGTTCAGTCCTGAACAATTTAATGCTAAACAAGCAATCTACTTTTTAGTGTGTGCAGCCCATGGGGTGCGGTCAGCACCTCGTCTGTGTTGTGTCACGGAGCTGCTTCTGATTGAGTGATGTCTGCTTCAGAGCAGATGATCTCTGAAGCTGAAGAATAAGGAGAGCAATGGGGTTAAAAATGTGGTGCCTACCTCAAGGGGGCAATAGTAAATTAACACTGTAGGATGAGGATGCGTAGCATAATGAAAAATTGATGAAAGATTTTTTTCACTTGGTTGAGTTTGTTTTTCATATCCTGACAGTTCTAAAAGCCTTGAAGGAGGCTAAGACCTAATTCAGGTTCATGTATCCTAATCCTTAAGTATTGCAGTGGGATGAACTCTAATACATCTTTTTCTCTAAACATCCTGTAATATTTTAACATACTGATTAGGAAATGAAAAGAGTTTTGTATAGAGAGTATTTCTTAAAGAAAGAATTAAATAAACTACTGTTACCAAATGATCTAAAAAGTTCTCTCTCCTTTCCCTTGACCCAAATGTTGTTATAGGTGGTTGTAATTCATTTATAAAAGTAACTCTTTTTTTGATGACCAGCGATGATCCAAAAGGAAATTCCTTTGGAAATTTGTGTACGGTATGTAAAAACTCTCTCAGCTCTTCCGTGCTTGGGCCTATATTCATTTTGGGGCATGTTGGCTTTTAGAAGCTGGCAGAACGTTTTTTACAGAGCCGTCTAGCTAGCCGAAAATTGGGAAAGAGATTGGGTCTGTGATACAAATTGTTTTAAAAATAAGTTTTTCCTTATTTTATATACAATTAATACCAGTTGGAGATCCTAAAGCAATAACTGAGAACTATTTAGAATTCAATCATATATAGATGCTGTGGGCATTATTAAACATCCAATGTGGAGCTCTAAGATTTGATTATTTCCATTGTTGGCCTGAAGAAGTACAGATTTCCATGTTACTTTGGTTATTAAAAATATTAGGGCAAATTATCTGGAAACCATAATAGTCAACCTAGGACTTGTATAATATTTTACTTTCCTTTACATTGTCAGCATTTTGAACATAAAATAGTGAGCAGAACTTTTCAAATATATCTGTTCAACCAGTATGGTTAGAGGTTGTATGTGGAATTCAACTATGATGTTTTAAGATACCTCCACACCAAGAGGACCCAGTAACAAAAATGAGGGAATCATATTCTTCTAGTTCATATGTTATTCTCTAGAATGATATGACTCTTTAGGAAGGAATATTAACTTTTGCTACAGAGTTTAATGGCTAAAGAAACTAAGGTGCTTACCTAATTGAAGCAGTAATGTCTTAAATCTGCGTAGCTGAGGCCTCTCAAAGAGTATCTTATTTCTTGAAAAAATCTGAAGCATTAGATAGGTGTGTTAAGTTTTAATATGGACCTCAAACTGTTATTTAATCTGACATCTGACCTAAAGCTGTAGCAAAATGTTTCCCTATCACTCTGATTTTCTTAGCAGAAATTTGGAAATGTTGGGATACAAGTCACAAATATTTTCATCTACAAACTTACCATGTTCCTATTCAAATTCAGAAAATACATGTGTTCGGTGTTGGAAATTCTGAGTTCTGTAGGCATTTCAGTTATCATGCCTGGAGTACAAGTAATCAAAACCTATTGATTTTGTTTCTTACAATAACTTTAAATTTTAAATTCACCATAAATTTCAATGAGAAACGAACAAAATAATAAACACCTAAGAAAGTTTTCACCTATCTTTGTTAAAGTTCCCATTTTAGTGAAAGTTTTGGTTGCTTCATTGTCATAAACATTTTAGTAACTGGCATAGTTATAGAGACATTTTATGAAGCCAAACTAATATCAACACAACAAAGTTACCTTTTAAGTCACACTTCTATTATGTCATGAAATACCAGCTACAGATTTCATAAATCTTCACTTTAATAATTCTTAAAAAATGAGCATGTATTTACGCTCATATATGTGTGTGTATGTATATATATACGTATATATAAGCACTTTCTAAAGTTTTAAAAGCACATAGAGAATGTGAAGTATAAAATAGTTATCAAATAGTTATCAAAGATATTTCATCAGAAATATCTTTTCTGGTTTGTGGTTTTTGTTCCTACTAGTTTTTTTGTTTGTTTGTTTGTTTGTTTTGGCAGTAATTCTCATCTACTGGAGGATAGCATCACATTATTAATATTTTGATTCAATTTTCAGAAAAGTAAATGCCATAAAAAAATGAGTGTTCAGAATTTTTAGTGTATAAAATTGTCTCTGATAACTTACTTCACTTATACCAGAAAATTTAACAACTGAGATCTCTGAACCAGATCTGGTCTTCTTGAATTTGTAGTAAACATGTTGAAGAACAGGGGAGTAATGCTATTTATACAATATACACCAAGGATAATAAAAGTGGAATAACCTTCACTAATGCTAAGTGAAGAGTATAATTCATGTATAATCAAAGAGAATTATGTAATGTTTGTAATTACAAAGCCTCATGAATATCAGAACAACTAATTAAAAATGCTCCAGAGTTTGATTCTTAGTAAGCATTCTTTTGAGCTAAAGAACAAATTCTATGTATTTAGTAATCTGCATGGGCTCTTAGACTGTAACATGAATATACAATTTTCATTAAAAATCTTACATAATATAGTCTGTATTTAAAAATTGCCTCCAGTATGAAGAAAAGATAATGCTTTTAAATACTAATATTAAATCTATTTACTTCTCTGTGATTTTTGTCATCAGTTTATAAATTAGGAATAACTTATTTTTCAGGACTACCCACATTTAGCTAAATTTTAAATTTTTTATAAAGATGGGTTTTCATTCTGTTGCCTAAACTAGGGTCACCATTTTTTTTTTTTGAAACAGAGTTTCACTCTTGTTGCCCAGGCTGGAGTGCAGTGGGGCGATCTCGGCTGACTGCAACCTCTGCCTCCAGGATCTGAGTGGATTCCCCTGCCTCAGCCTCCCAAGTAGTTGGGATTACAGGCGTCTGCCACCATGACCGGCTAATTTTGTATTTTTAGTAGAGATGGGGTTTCACCATGTTGTTCAGGCTGGTCTCAAACTCCTGACCTCAAGCAATCCACCCTCCTCAGCCTCCCAAAGTGCTGGAATTACAGGTGTGAGCCACCACATCCGGCCGGGTCACCATCTTTTAAAGTAAATATTTTTTTAAATTATAGCATACAGAAAAATGTGTAAATTATAAATTGTTATGTAGGAAGTGTACATACCTGTTAAACTGCACCCAGAACTAGAATGTAGAATTAGAGCATTATCAGCAACCAAAGGCCCCTTTCTGACTCTTTCCGAAACTACTGCTGATTTCTAACACTATGGATTTGTTTTGCCAATTTTTGAACTTTAATAAATGGAATAAAAGATACGTCCTTTTCTGTGTCTGACTTCTTTTGCTTAGCATTATCTTTGTGAGATCTATCGATGGTGCATATAGATATGGTTCATTCATTCCTATTCCCACTGCTGTAAAATATTCCAATTTTACTCTCTTTTAAAGTATAAGAATTTTAGAAAGGAATTCATGAATCGCAACACAACATTGCAAAATAATCTTAATTAATGCTTTGAAAGAGATAGAATTGGTATGCTGTAGGTGGTTCTTATTTTTCATAGTTGATGTCTTAGGGAAAGCATTGATAAGTGATATAATTTATCTAGTGTGCTAGCAAAAATTAATGTTAAAATGTAATACTAAGTTAAGGGAAAAATTGCTGTCTTTATTTGAAAATGAAATTTCAAATAATCTCTTGCTTAAAATATTTAGGTAGAGTTTATCTATTTAGTTAAACTTAGATATTGTTGTGATTTCAATTCTCAATTTTGTGTTAATAGTTATCTTAAATAACATACAAAAGTAAAAATATAAACACTTAAGTTTACTCTACCTTCTTCCCCTAACTGAAGCATTTATAGAGTTCACTTTTATGTCTGAACCAATTTTCTTAACACAAAGGCCACTGGATTAAGAACACTCTTTTGGGAAGTTGCATTTACTCCCTCTGAAGATTAGAGGACCTTTCAGAAATTTTTATTTAGTAGCAATCTAAAGAACTGTTGAAGGACACTATAAATGTAGGTTAACCTGCATGCTTGAGCCAGAGTGTACAAACGTATGGTTTATAAATCGGTAGCAGCCGAACAGAAATTGTCAAGTGGGATTTTGCAGTGTAAAGTGTTTTATATCACTTAATGTGTTCTGACTGCAAGAAAATAACTTCTGCAATTCTTTCTAAAAAAAAATCCTAGTATATCCAGCGTGCAGTTCTTGGTTGAACCCAAATTGTTGGTTTTGACAAGATAGCAATAATAATGTGAGCTAATGAAAGAGCTGAATTAATTAAACAACAGAGCAGTCCCTGGATAGAATTATAAATCTGCAAGTACAAGCATTCAGATATTACAAAGAGAGTTCTCTGCAGCACCTTCATCACTGGTGACAGACCACACCCAGTTCTGGTTCATTTTGTCCCTTTACACCTGTACATCTCAGTGTATTTTTAAGTACTCTGGTATGGCTTAGGCCTGCTGGCAACACAGTAACACCAGG
The DNA here is from genome assembly GCF_000951045.1 of Mandrillus leucophaeus. Classification (NCBI taxonomy): domain Eukaryota; kingdom Metazoa; phylum Chordata; class Mammalia; order Primates; family Cercopithecidae; genus Mandrillus; species Mandrillus leucophaeus. The sequence goes on along the minus strand of NW_012105753.1, from coordinate 455,689 downwards.
AACCTTCACATTTAAAGAAAGTCATGTGTGTGCATCGATAATTTGATTTATTATTGTTATTTTGCATTTATCCCTCACAAGAAAAGCCACTAATATAAAACAAACTCAGTAAGTATCCTCTGTGCCTGTCATTGGGCTAAGCATGCTCAAACCATCATATTTTTCCTTAGCAATTCTATGAAGTACATTTTTTTTTGATAAGGAAATTGAGACATACAATGACCCAAGATCTGACAAGTCACAATTTGCTAGACATGGATTTTAACTGATCCTACATTCCTAGGAAGAGACCTAAAAAACTGAAAATGTCCCTTATTTTCCTGGTATTCTTATTAAAGTTTTTCCCTTCGAGTTACTTTACTAAGTTTTATTTATTTTGTATTGCTATAAAAATGCAGATCTCAGAGTAGCCAGGTAAATGACCCAGTTTTTACAAAGGAATGACTGCTTCCTAAGAAAATAGGCAGATTCCTCAAATTCCACAAGGAGCATGTGCTTTACTTAAGGTTAACCAGTCAGCAAATATGTGTGCAGGGCACACCAAAGCCAGAGACTGTGACAGGGGAGGTGTTTGGTGTCACTCTTTTAAGGCTAGGAGGGACTGCTGGTTGGGCCACCCTTTTAGACAAGTGGTTCTCAAACTTGAATAGTCTATTGATTTCTTTTAAAGTATATAAAAATTATGACCTCCGGTGTTATTTTTATGATAGTGTTAAGTATTAAAACATAAAACCACATAAAACTCCTTAAATTCTTGTGCTACTATAAAAAAGAAACTTTGACAAATTAAGTAAAACTAGTTATGTAAGTTTTATAGTATTATTCAAATAAAGGACATCAATTTAATACAATGAATGGAAATGTCTAAAACTAAATTTAACATATTATGTTTAGTAATGAAAAAGATATAACCTCAGAGTTCTGTATTTCATTAGTTTCTGAATTTGACTCCAGTAAAAATAATATAAAGAATACCTTTTTTGTAAGTATGTTGTACAAACTATTCTTAATAACTTTAAGGTGTTGTTACCTTCAAGCTAATAAAACTTGAAGCTATCAGAGAATAGCTTTCAGAGAATACAATCTTTGAAAGCTCTCTTTATTTGCTTGGAGAGGAAATTACTATTGGGATAGAGTTGTGTACGCAAACCAATAAAAGCTAAAATTAAAAACTGAAAAAATGTTTCACTGTGGATTTTCTATTACACTCACTGCTAATGGTCAGTGCAAGTTGGACTATATGAAGACAGCATCTGAGCGTATGTTAATATGCTACTGACTGCTGCTGCTCAGGTGCTTTTGGCTCGTCATGTCCTGCCATGTATGATGAGCAGATTCTCTGACCATTCTTGTCTCTGTATTACAGCAAAATGTTCTGTCTATTATGCATCTGTATATCATTTGGACTTCACTTGTTATGCACTGAGTTACAAACACAAAGACATATACCGAAGTTATATGGTTATACTCACGTATAGGGTACCCCTGTAGAGGACCTGGAATATGCTAATATCTTCTTTATTAGGTTATTATTGAAACATAAGCACAGAATTAAAGAATTAAAAAACTTGTAGCAAGCTCATGGAACCCTGTGGATATGCCCCTGGAGCCTTTGGATCAGCACTCCTTGGGGATATAATGTGGCTCTGTGAATGCACATTCCTCCCTGCCTTTCATGTCCACACTGCTGGGTGCTAAGAAAGTTGTTCTGTTTTTCTAACATTCAGATACAAGACAACATACAGAACTGTGTCAAGAAGAATTTAATGCGAAATTTTTCTTTCTTGGCTTGAGATGTCACTCCAGGGTTATAAAGGGGGCAAGTTTTAATGACATCCATCTGTTGCAGATTAAAATAGGTGGGGCTCAGCAGTGGAATTCCTTGTCCAGAATTTGACTATGGGCGTAAGTACAATTGGTTTTAGGATTTGAGAGTCCTAGGGACATAAGCAGCAAAGCAGAGAGAGGATAGTCTTACATTTGTCTGAGACTTTCTCCCAAAGAAGTTGCTTTTGCCTCATTTTTCTCTTTATTATGCTTTTATGTGTGAAATCTCCTGGCTGAGCAAAGGAAACAGTCTATTTTAAAAGCATGCTTTTCCTCCTACTTACACTTGATTTCAAAACCCTTGCTTTTATCATAATCAGTTGGGAAACACAGCATGGTAAAAATTGCTGTATCTCTCTCCATGAATGTTTGAATCCTCTTTCATCTCTGTATTGATTGAAGATAACCAGGCTAACCACTGTTTATCCAAAGCACTTGTGTCAAGGGCCTTAATCACAGATTGACCTCATTGTAGGGTATGATGTGCTTGTGTCTGTGTGGAAGGGGGAGAAGAATATATATTTCTATGCAGGTATATAAATTTGAGCTTCAATAATGTCAATATTCATATATAACTTTTAAAACCTCGTTTTATTTCCATCCTTGAAATTTACATTCTTGGACTATTTTATAATAATATTTCCATTTAATGCATTTTCTCATTTTGGGGGAAACTAAATCCCTTAAAGCAGTTCTTGGAGAATTCAACTTACACAAAAGTCTCCTATGACTCAACTGCTGAAGTGGTCCTTGGCAGAATGGCTCGGATATTATATTTCCATAGGACCCAGACCCTTCAGGACACTGGGAGCATTGTTTGCTAAAATTCTAAGGATTTGCTATAACTTTGACATGCATCCACTTTTTAAAAGTTTGGTTCAGAAAAGAGAAAACCAGTTATAAAAACTTTTCGTTACTCTATAACGGCAAAAGCAATCCTCAATGTCGTGTCCAATCCCCAGAGAAGATTCAAAGATGGTCTATTACATATTTCTCAGCAATACCTGAGGCCCCATCAGACCATCATCACCGCTCTAGGCTTCTGCAGTTGTGTTTCTAGGTGTCTCTTCATCCCTTCGGGGTTAGGCTCTTCTTCTGGCTCCACCTGTTCACAGTATTCTTTTTTATAGGAACAATATAGCAACCTGATCTTTTGCTGAGTTTAATCATGTTAGACATGTTACAGGGAGACAGACAATTGGCTTCTTAATGCAAAGCATTCTTTATCACCTGTTTCCTCATTCTCAGATGAATGTGTTTCTAAGTAGTTCGTCTCAGGTTGGTACTTAACAGAGTTAGTTTTCTAGGTGCATATAGAGGGGTGATAGCTGTGAGGGTAGGGATGGAAGTCAAGAATTTTCTCTCCAGCTGAGGCACTTTATTTAGCAAGTGCCATGATTTACAGAGTAAATATGTAGACCAAAGGCATAATTGTGGTTAATGCAGATGAAATAAACCTAGAGCTCACAGGCTAGGAATCTGTAGTAATATCCACCGTGATACTTTGAAGGTGTGGGATAGGATAGCAGATAAAACTTACAGCTCTGAACTGATAAACATAAATTAAATCTCAGGTCTTCCATTAAATAAATTTGTGTAAATATGTGACTTTGGAAACTTCCTGAATCTCTTTCCTCATCTATTAAATGGGCGTAAGAATAGTTTTTTTCTCATAGTATTGTTGTATTTGTGATATAATACATGTGACTCCTTTAGCTCTGTTCCTGACCCACTAAACACTCAGTAAATGTTACCTATAAGCATCTGCTTTATGTACAAATTGGAAAGTACTTTCTAGGAACAACCTCCGATATAATACATAGCACACAGATTTGTTTTGGAAAAACTTTATATAGAGGAATAATATGTTCGTGTTTTATATCTGCAACCCAATACTATTTAACTTTCGTTGTTTTATAGTAAAATTAATGTTTCTTGTGAGATATTAACATAACATAATACACAGTATTATAACTCACTTTTAAGTGCTGTGACAACAAACCTGAAGGTAGGAAATCCTCCTGGAATTCAGCATTTGCCTCAAACAGCAAAATAAATTTCATAGAATAGGCATTTAAAAATGAGTCACAGTTCAGTTGCTGCAGCATTGCAGATATTCTTGGAGCACTCTGCCATCGGTACAGCCTGCAGGAAGGATGAAGAGTGAAGAACAGTGTGATATTAATCATACGATGATGCAGTTCTAAAGAATCAGGGCATGAATTCTGGATGTATAGATTTCAGTCATACCTTTCAACTCAATAAATAATCTATCTCATTTATAAACATATAGGCCACTTGGTGTTTGGGTTAAAAGTGAGGTAATTTAGTTCTATGGCTTTCAGTCTTCCCATGTGTAAATCATTTTAACAGCATGCAAGTAATTCCATATTTGAAACTCCCAGAGAAAATACTTCCATTTCTATCTCTGTACATCATCACGGATCATAATAAATAGCTCTGACTGAGTGTGCCAAGAAGTTCTTGCCAAGTACTTTCTTTGAGGGAGGGAGGCAATGTAGCCTAGTGAGGAGAATGTTTAAGAGTCATCAAACCTCCATCTCACTTCCTAGTATGTCCCTTTTCATGCCACCATTTTCTTTTTAGTCAGGTATTCTATCACAAAAAAAATTATAACAGTTATGCAGGTGTCTTGGAACCCAGCAAAAGTTTATCATCATTATTATGTTATGGTTTAAAAGTCAGACTTTATAACCAAGCCAGAGGGGCCGCGTGATTGTAACTGTGCATCTGGAGCAAATCTCCTTAGGATTTGCCACAGGCAGAATTCAGCTGAGTCTCCCAGCATCCAATTTTGAGGGGAGTGTGGGAAGATGAGAAACTTAAAAAGCAGTTTCCATCCAGAGTGATCATCTTTACCAAAAGATTTTAGTCTGGTATTATGTCAGGTGGTTTAAATTGAATCATGTTTTTCCAAAATCACTGGGATCACAAAATTTGCATCAGCCCAGTCCACACCTGCCAAGTAGTGCTATCCTCTTTCCTCAAAGCACCCTTGGAGCTTTCTGTTATTCCCTTCTAATGAGACCAGATGACTGCCAAGTGACCCATACTCAGTGTTCTCTCTCAGAAGCATCTGAAAACCAACAGGAAAGAAAGAGAAAGGAAAAACCCAGTAGCTTTAATTTCTTTAGCTTTCTGATTCTTTTTTGACTTGACATTAGCTCAGTATAAAGTCACTAGAATCTTGAAGCTAAAATGAATGAGTAATAGCAGTATTTGAGGCTAGCGTCAACACGTCTTCAAATGTGGCTGAAGATTTAGAATAAAGCAGTAATAATTATTTCCATTTTAATGGTTCTTTTATACCCTAAAATATTGACTTTTAATGTACCTAAACAACTCTCTAGAAACATTGTGAGGTTGCTACCTTATAGAGTGAATGATTATTCAATGTTTTAAACTCAGTATTATTGAAATTTTTCCAACTAAAGCTTTTCTGACTTCAGTGTAAACATTCTTGTCTTTCTGTATTCGATACATTTCTACATCATCAATAGTTCACTAAAGGTCTTTTATTTTTCTCGCAGTCTGACAGCAACGCGAGCTTCCTCCGTGCTGCCAGAGCAGGCAACCTGGACAAAGTCGTGGAATATCTGAAGGGGGGCATAGACATCAATACCTGCAATCAGGTAAGAACATGACAGCTGGCTCTGTGTTGTGCAACGAAGAAACACTCAGTACATTCTCAGAGTCCAAGATTATTTTTGACTTATTAAAAATACTAAAATATCAGTGACTCAGACTTCTGAAACCCCATTTTTGCCCCCTTACCAACTTTTCAAGCATCAGATGTATCTAGAGCGATATGTAGCTGAAAAAGTAGACAGATTAAAAACAACAACTGAATGCCAATTTTGTTTATGCAATGATTTGGGCCACCTTTAGCTGAAATTTTGACCAAGAATGATGTTTTACTTCTCATTTATCATCTAGTAATCCAGACCTTGGCTTCTTTCCTTCTTGACTATATGTACTTTACTCAGAGGAAACTGATTATTACAATTTAGTATAGAGAAATAAGAGGATAAAATTTTCTCCTAATTAATTTTAAAATATGGTTTATAATGAGAATAATTTGAAATTATTATTGTAAATGATGTGTCCATTCATTGTGCCCATTTGATAAGGACTTTAGAGAGTATTATACACTTTGGATATTATTTGGTGCCAATGTTGACATTTTTGTGCTATTTTTGACTAAGATTTTTACATCATGAACTAAAGTGTCTAGTGGACTGCAGTATTCACTTTAATGCTAAATGTTGTGTTGTGTTTGTGTGTGTGTGTTTGACAGAGACCTAACTACAAAGTGAAAAATTCTGGCTAATTTTAAGTGAAAAGGAGGTAAATGTCACTACTGGATTCTAAATTATATATAAATTCCTTTTTCTACATCCTGGTATATATTGAACCCAGTTATGTTTAATTTCTAGACAATTGAAATTAATAAATCTTTCAATAACAACTTTTCAAAAACTGAACCTGGTATCTTATCCTCAAACTTACTGTACTCCCTAATTCCTACCTGCTGATTTCCTCACCAATGTGCCATTCCAACCCAACTGTTTCCCGTTCCTCATTTTCCCCCTCTCCAGCCCAGCACTCCTCTCTTTTTCACCTTCTGTATCCAGATTGCATAAGCTTGGATCACCTTGAGGTACTTGACAGAGTTGTCATAAAAGCCTTTTTATTGGGTTCTGTCTTCAGTCTTGTCTACTCTGATCAATTCTCCACACAATGCCTTGAGTGATAAATAAAATAAAAAGATTACAACACTTCCTTCCTCCCCAAACTTCTATGGCTACCCTATATGGCCACCAATGCCCAGATCAGTGAGGTGGTTGTATCAAAATCATCTGCAGGCGTTTGCAAAGGGTACAGGATTTCCCTCCTTCCTCTACAGAGTCACTGGCATAAAGAGCATTGTCACTGATGTCAATATTTCTCATATTTTAGGGAAGTGTGTCTCTTATCATGAAAACATGTTGAAAGCTACTTGATGTTGGGAAAGGTATTCTGCTGTGGCCCTGAGCAGTCCTGCAGATACTTTTGGGAATAACAAGAATAAAAGACTTTGGGATTGCTTTTTATCTGGGCCATTTCTCAGGGTGGTGTTTGCAATGAGCAACCTTGAGGGATTAGGTGATATCTCCCTCTAGCTACAAAGCAGGCCTGTATGAATCCCCCAAGGTCAGTGTTCTCTTTTAACACAACCCACAGGTACGGGCATCCATCATTGGTCCTTTGTGTCAACCCTGTTAGATATGCGGGAAGAAAGGGATAGGAAACTGGTATAAGCAACAGGCTGACACTTGGCTACTGCTTTGGCTCTGAATTACAACATCCTTTGTTTCTGACCCAGAAGACTTGTATCTTCTACTAGCATTATGAAACAGTAACGGTTTAGCTTTTAACTCTTTGGTAAGATAAATCTCAAGAACATTACATAGTACTTAACACTGACTTATGGAATAAACCCACATTACTGTATCCCAATATGTAAAATCTTCGTGTGTTACGCCTACATTCCTTCATCTTATTTTTCATTATGAATCATTTTATCTGATATGTTTTTTGTGTTCTTTTGGACAAATAATTTGAACTTTAGATACATTAGTTACCTTAAGAAATGAAAGAACATTCAAACTCCCTATGGATATATAGACTTATTCTATATAATACTTATGAAGTTGAATATGAGATATTTAATACTTTTGATGTAAACTTAGGTTTCTTTAAGTAGATTAAATGCACTCCCTAAATATCTATTTGTTAACTTTCTAAATTAGCAATATGCTAGAGAATAAGCAATGAAACTGTTAGTTCATTTAGGTAAACTTATCATAAATAATGCCAAAAAAGAGAACCCAAGGAAAGTAAAGCTCATTTCAAACCAAATCTACTTCACACTAAAGTATAACAAATACATTAATTGTATGAAAGGTCTTAGGATTATTTTGAGAAACAATAATCTCTCAACAGTAAATACTCAATTCATATATTTATAGACCATCTTAGCTTCTTGAGTTAGCTTTCTCTTGTAGTGGCCAGCCATCCACTAACATGTCACTATAAAAGGAAAGAACATTTATTTCTGTGAGAAGGCAACATGATGTCATGAAGCCCACACAAAATTTAGAGCCCACAGGTTCAAATTCAAGTTTCATCTCTACTTTTAAGAAGTCAGTTCACTTCAGAAAGTGACGTTTTTCTAACTTGTAAAACAGGATAAAAACAATACATTCAATGCTTATATCCCTGGGTTGCAATGTAAGTTAAATTATGGAATGTAAAAGGAATTTCTAAGGTACCTGTGTTCTAATTGCAATTACAGTATATAATTAACCAAGAATTATACAAATTAAAATTGACTTACACTCAAAATATGAGATTGATTCTCCTCAATGCCCCGAACTCACCAGTTATAAAGTAAATGCAAGGCCAGGTGTGGTGGCTCACACCTCTAATCCTAGCACTTTGGGATTATAGTGGGAGGCTGAGGCAGGATTGCTTGAGCCCAGGAGTTCCAGGCTGCAGTTAGCTATGATCGTGCCACTGCACTTCAGCCTGAGTGGGTGAGAGAGTAAGACCCTGTCTCTTAAAATAAATAAATAAATAAATAAATAAATAAATAAAACAGGCCGGGTGCAGTGGCTCACACCTGTAATCCCAGCACTTTGGGAGGCCAGGAGGCAGGTGGATTGCCTGAGATCAGGAGTTTGAGACCTGTCTGGTCAACATGGTGAAAGCCCGTCTCTACTAAAGACACAAAAAAATTAGCTGGGCGTGGCGGCATGCGCCTGTAATTCCAGCTACTCAGGAGGCTGAGGTGGGGGAATTGCTTGAACTAGGGAAGTGGAGGTTGCAGTGAGCCAAGATTGCGCCACTGGACTCTACCCTGGGTGACAGAGTGAGACTCCGTATTAAAAAAAAAAAAAAAAAAAAAAATTCCCCAAAGTAAATGTGATCTGATGGGCTTGCTGGTTCTGTATTTTTATTAATAGTATTCGAGACAGTATATTAATTAAATAAAGATTAGGGAAATACAGTGACTAATGTTACCTACTTAGCTACTGTGTATTAGACTTCGTGCTGGGGCTTTACATGTGATGTCTTATCAGTCAACTGAGATGAAATATTGTGAGATAGGGATTAGCTCAAGTTTACAAATGTAGAAACTGGGCCCACAGTGGTTAAGTTACATTCCCAGGGCCACATGGATCTGTCTGTCTCCCATGTCCAAGCTTTTTTCTGCTGCAGGATATCTTTTTGAGTAGCTATTTGGAGCTGCCCTTCAAAGTAATACAGTGGTGATGTCCTTTATCTTAAAGTTGAAAACTTATTTTTAATCTACTACTGCTAATATAAAAAGAACTTTATTCATACGTAGTTACAAGATCTTTTAAGTCAAAGAGCACCACCACCAGGATTACTGCTAAAACTCAAATACAATATAGAACAGGAAATGATTTCCAAATACCCAGAAAAGTAAAAGAGACAACTATTCAGCCAAACTATTGCTATTTCCAAATATACAATATTCAAAGCTAATATGGCATATGAAAGAAGAAAAGAAAATGTATCCTCCAGTTTGCTACTAAGCCTTAGTTTCTAGGGAGCATTACAACATGTAATATAGAAACCAGGACTTTCTGTACTCTGTTGTATTTCTCAATGAAAGGCAATCTGGGCTGCACCAGCTTTCCAAAAATATCACATGTGTTGGCGTGCTAAGATTCCTTAAACTGAAATTTGAATCAATGTTTTTTCTTTATAAAATTGGTTTCACAACTACCATGAGAAGTTTAAAGTATAATTCCCAAATACTATTTTGCTTTTAATCATTTAAATGATATGCAGAAAATTCATAAATTTGGCACATGAAAATACTCTAAAAGGATGTCAAGTTTTCATTTTTCTTTTTTAAATGATTACAAATATGGTTAACTTTTATTTTCTTTAAAAGATTACACCAGTCATCTATTTACCACGTTATCTCTTGTACATTTAGAAGAGAAAATAAATCTTAGCATTCAATTTATTTCTGAAACTCATAAAGGCTTACATTCTTACCTATTACCTATTTAGTAATTCTGCATAATTTAATACTGTTACAAACAAGATTAATATGCAGACCTTAAAAATAAGTTGTATAATATTTTAATAAAAGTTTATAGCCAGTTACAAGCCAATAAAAACCCCAGTAGTTTCAGATACTTTCACAATGTATGCAATTTATTCGTTTCACTATAGTGACTTCAAAATGAAAGACTATCACTTAGCATTTATTTAATACAATCCTAGATATGATACCAGTGATTAACAGGTCTTAAAATGCCCTGATTTTTGGTCTTGGCCTTTTACCATCGGAGTTTAAAGGTGCAAAATTATCAGTTAAATCCTGTGTTTCCTTTTTTATAAACAGAAGGCAAGGTCGAAGCATCATTTTCAAAACAATATTAGTGTTCCTCAAATAGCAGACCTTCAGCAACAAGAAGATACACCCAACAATGACTTTAGCATATGCTCACACAGTATGACTCAGACTGTGAAGCATATTTGGAAGTCACATTAACAATGTGGATGCTGGAAACCAAATTCTAGTTTTCCCCACTTACCAGGTGAATGACCCTTGGCAGTCCACTTCTGCAGGCCTGAGTTTTCTCAACTGGAGTAAGCGTAACAACACTGAAGTTTTAGGGTAGTTTTGATGATTAAGTGAGATGTTTGCAAAATGCTTGGCAGAGCAAGTACTCAATAAATACTGGTGAAAATGATGCCTATTATAATAATGTAATTTTTAAAATATTGATTCTCAACCTAAGCTTTAGCAAAAGTAGCACTGATTCGCACAAGCAGGACAGAACATAAAAGGTATTGCCATAGCTTGTATCACCAAATAGGAAAAAAATTATGATTAGTAGCAATTTGGTAAAGTTACTATTTATCTGGGTTGCATTAAACTAAAATATTTATCTGGAACTAAAATCTTTTTCACAAATGCCATTTGGGTTCATCTGGTTTAGACTTCTCTTTAAAAATACTAAAAACAATTCTATTAGCCTGCGACCTTATAAAAACAACAAAAATGAATAGGGGAGAATTAAATTCATGGAATTAATGGAACATGGAATGAACTATGTACAGTTTCCTAACCAGTTAAATTTGGCACAAATATATATACAAAAATATAACTATATAGCTAAATGCTTATTATTGACCCCTCATTTAGAAGAAGCAAAAGGTGATGTTTTCATCTGGTTCTGGTTATGTGGTTTTGGATTCTGTACCATCCTGTAATCTCTTTTGATGCGTCAGTGCTGGTCCTTGCTCTATACTGGGTAGTGGTGATTCAGGTTAGAATTGAGTAACACCTGTCTAATATTTTGAGTACTTAGAATTTTTAGTTTACTTGTTGATATTTGCTCAATGTAAAGTAAATCCAATAGAGAGTTTTCATCAACTACTTGCCCCCAGCTCTCAAAATTTCATTCTATTTACAATTAGACAGGTTTATGAAGATTTAAATATGTGACTCTTCTTTCATTTTAAAAATGCTGGGAGTAGCTTCATGCAAATTATTTCTATGGCTGTATTCTTAAGTACTCCACTGTAGTGGTTTAGATTGGAACAGGACACTTTATATTCTAGAAATTCTCTTGAACACTCTCTTTCTATGGCTAAACAACATGGATTTTAATACCTGACTCCAAGCAGCCACTCGACTCTTCCTAGCTCATCTCGGACAGTAGAATCACAGTATTTTTTTTTCTGCCAGGCTAGACTCAGGCACACTATTTGTTCATCTACTTACTCAAACATGTATTGTGTGTTTACTCAGTGGCAGGCTCTGTCCTAGGTGCTGGGGATGGAGTAGTGCAGAGAGACAAAAACTCTGCTCTCATAAAGCTCACAATCTATAACCTGAGAGGAGAAAAGGCAGTGAGTGATATGGAGGAAGATACAGCAGGGGAGAAGGAGAGAGGAGTAGAATGGGAGCGGTATATCACTTTAGAGGGGATGGGCAGAAGAAAACCTGAAGAAATTGAGCAAGGAGGCCATGCACGCTGTGGAGGGAGCACATTTTAGAAGAAGGCTTGACAGGTGAGAGAACCCCACAGAGGGAGCATGTTGGCATGTTCAAGGGCCAGCAAGGAAGCAAGCCTGCCTGGAGTAGAATGAGGGAGAGGAAGCGTAGGAGGAGGTTGGGGAGAGCAGAAAGCAGCATCGGGTCATGTAAGGCCTTGTGGGCTATTTTAAGAACTTTGGCTTTAATTCCGAATGAGCAGAGAAGTGATTAGAGGGTTCTTAGTAGAGGAGTGACATACACTGATGAGTCTTAATAGTAACGCTCAAGCTGAAAGGGAACAAGGACAGAAGCAGGGAACACTTTTGTGATACTTTAGGTGAGAAGTGAGGTGTTTTACAGTAGGACAACAGGCAGGAGAATTGGTGAGAAGTGGCTGGATTCTAGATACATTTCAAAAGCTGATTTTGTTGATGGAGTTAATGTAGGATGAAGGCAAAAGAGGAATTAGGCATGAGGGTTGAGGTCACAATGGAAAGAATGAGAGCTGAAATTTTATTAACTGAGGTGGGTAAGACTGTGTGAGGAGCAGGTTTGAGGGAATACTCAGCAGGTCAGTTTTGAACATGTTAAGTTTGATTTGTCTGTGTGATATCCAAGATATTGAGTAGGCAGTTGTATATATGAGTTTTCTAGGGTCGGGAGAAAAGATTTTGGCCTGAAATATACATTTTGGCATACCCAGTATATAGATAGTATTCAAAACCGTGGTACTGCATGAGATCACCAAAAGAGAGAGAGTTTATGAAAAATAGAATAGGTTCAAGGGCTGGGCCCTGGAGTACTACAATATTTAGAGGTCAGGAAGATGAGAAGCCACCAAGGAGAGTGGAAAAGAGTGTCCAGGGATGTAGGAGGAAAACCTGAAGAATGTGATTTCTTAGAAGACCTATTTTCAGGTGGATGAAATGATAAACTCTGTAAAATGCTGTTGATCCAATAAGCTGAGGAACTGAACAACAGCCTTAGTAATGTGATGGAAACTGGTGACTTGATCAAAATAATTTTGGTGGAGTGGAGGGGTGAAAGCTGGACTGGAGCTCATTCAATGGATGACGGGCAGACCAAGGACTGCTTCAAGGGCTCTTTCTATATAAGAAAGAAAAGAATAAGAAAAGTAGCTGGAAGAGGAAGTGGAATCAAGAAGGATTTCTTTGTAATAGGAAATAAATAATAGCTTTGTTTTGTTGATGGAGAAATATCAACAGGGAAGGAAAAATCAATACTTTGAGAGAGAGAGAGAGAGAGATGGGAGAATTACTGGATGGTGTCCTTGAGTTGATGAGAAGTGGGGATGGAGCCTGATGCACAAGTGGAGGGATTGGCTTTTGCTAGAATCATAGATAGTTCAGGTAAAGGAAAGGTATATGGGCAGAGGAGCAGGAAGTAGTGTGGGTGGCATGCTGGGAGCTGGATGTGGGGTGGAAGTTCTAATTGCTTCTGTTTTTTTTTCAGTGAAATATGATTCTAGGTTATCAGCTGAGAGTAAAGATAGGAGAGGAGAGGGTGGAGGTGTAAGAGGGAGAAGGTGTGAAATAATAATCCAGGAGAGTAAGAGAGATAGCAATTGAGGGTAAGACAGTATGATTTCCAGGCAGCATGAAGAGTCTGCTTGAGCATCATGATCAGGAATTTAAAGCGAATCCAGGTGGCGCGTGTGTGTTCTTCTGCAGCTACGTTCAGACTTGGGATCACATGGAGAGTTATATATAGCCAGGAATGTGGTTTAGCTAAACATATATGGCAGAACTAGAGAAACACAAGGGAACTGAGGATGCATATAAGGGAATGAATAAAATAACGATAAAGACTATGCATAGAATTCACGCCAAGTGAGGAGGTAAGTGGGCACCGTGAAAAGATAAATAGACTCTAACTGTTAAGGATTGAAGGATTGCTGGAGTTGGATGAGTAGATTAGCAAGAGAGTAAGTAGTGTTCAGAGGGTTGGATGTTTAAAATTGAAATACTAGAGGAAGTTTACAATTATTGGAAAGGAAAATGTCTAGAATGTGACCATGGAAGGGAGTGGATAAGGTAGAGAAAAGAAGAAATCATTGGCAGAGAGGAATTCAAGAACCTGAAAACCTGGAGTTTTGGAAAAGTCACCTATGTATATGTAGGAGAAAGTGGCAGTGAGCTAGAAGCTAAAATTCTCAAGGAGCAAGGGATGGCATCAAGAGGATACAGGCTGATGACATCAGGAGGTTTAAAAAAAGGAGGAAGAAAAATAGTTTAAAAGAGTGATGAGAAGCAAGAAGCAAAATATAGCTCCCCCAATGTCAGTGATCTATATTTCTATCAATCCATATTCCTATTAATATCAATTCCTATTAGTATCAATCCATATTCCTATTAATCACCGAACTTGGGGGAGCTATATTTTACTTCTTGCTTCTACTCAAGTATCCATCACTTGAGTAGACTTCAGGGAAGCAGTGTCTTTGGATTCTAGTTAGAGCAAGAAGCTTAAAAGGGATATTTAGAGAAGAGATTTAGCCCAGACTTTTTGCTAATGACTACACCCATGCATTCTAAAGGATCAGTGTGGGAGTTTTGGGAAACGGGAAGTGATAGGAGATAGAATCAGAAAAGGAGGTATACAGAGGCGGAGAGGGATAAGATTTTCAGGGATGATGGTGGAGTTGGTGACTACCACAAACAAGGATAGAGGACGTGATAAGTTTAGCTCAGACAGTCCCAAGCAGATAGCGATGGTGACGTTGTAGAGATTGTTTGGAGAAAGAAGTGGGGGGAATCTATCCAGGAGTCTGTAGAGTTCAGGAGTCCCATCTTGATTTTTGCTGTTGGAGACCAACAGAGGAAAGATCTTAATGGGAATTTATACTCGCTGCAATTCTTCCAGTATGCACTACAAACACAGGTGGTGTGTGAGATGAGGTGAAGCTGCCATTCCTGCCTAATCATTTTTCTCCTTGGTTATTTTCTTTGTGCCTTTAAGAATCATCCAGCCCTTTTGCAGTAGTTGAGATTTTGCCAACTCATGTTCACATATTCTGTTTTTGTTGCTGACCATTGATTCTTTTATTATTATTATTATTATACCTTAAGTTCTGGTTCCTGTGCAGAACGTGCAGGTTTGTTATATAGGTATACACTTGCCATGGTGGTTTACTGCACTCATCAACCCATCATCTACATTAGGTATTTCTCCTAATGGTATCCCTCCCCTAGCCCCCCAGTCCCCAACAGGCCCCAGTGTGTGATGTTTCCCTCCATGTGTCCATGTGTTCTTATTGTTCAACTCCCACTTATGAGTGAGATGCAGCATTTGGTTGTCTGTTCCTGTGTTAATTTGCTGGGAATGATGGTTTCCAGCTTCATCCACGTCCCTGCAAAGGACATGAACTCATCCTTTTTTATGGCTGCATAGTATTCCATGGTGTATATGTGCCACATTTTCTTTATCCAGTCTATCATTGATGGGCGTTTGGGTTGGTTCCAACTCTTTGCTATTGTGAATAGTGCTGCAATAAACATACATGTGCATGTGTCTTTATGGTAGAATGATTTATAATCCTTTGAGTGTATACCCACTAATGGGATTGCTGGGTCAAATGGTTTGGTTCTATATCTGGTTCTAGATCCTTGAGGAATTGCCACACTGTCTTCCACAATGGTTGAAGTAATTTACACTCCCACCAATAGTGTAAAAGTGCTCCTATTTCTCCAAATCCTCTCCAGCATCTGTTGTTTCCTGATTTTTTAGTGATAGCCATCCTAACTGGCATGAGATTGTATCTCATTGTGGCTTTGATTTGCATTGCTTTAATGACCAGTGAAAATAAGCTTTTTTTATATGTTTCTTGGCCACATAAATGTTTTCTTTTGAGAAGTGTCTGTTCATAACCTTTGCCCACTTTTTGATGGCATTGTTTTTTTTCTTGTAAATTTGTTTTAGTTTCTTGTAGATTCTGGATATTAGCCCTTTGTCAGATGAATAGATTGCAAATATTTTCCCCATTCTGTAGGTTGCCTGTTCACTCTGATGAAAGTTTCTTTTGCTGTGCAGAAGCTCTTTAGTTTAATTAGATCCCATTTGTCAATTTTGACTTTTGTTGCTATTGCTTTTAGTATTTTAGTCGTGAAGTCTTTGTCCATGCCTATGTCCTGAATGGTATTGCCTAGGTTTTCTTCTAGCGTTCTTATGGTTTTAGGTCTTACACTTAAGTTTTAAATCCACTTTGAGTTAATTTTTATATCAGGTGTAAGGAAGGGGTTCAGTTTCAGTTTTCTGCATATGGCTAGCCAGTTTTTCCAACACCATTTATTAAATAGGGAAGGCACAACTTCAGCAGACTTAAATGTTCCTGCCTGCCAGCTCTGAAGAGAGCAGTGGATCTCTCAGCACAGTGCTCGAGCTCTGCTAAGGGACAGACTGCCTCCTCAGCAAAGTCCCTGACCCCCCTGCCTCTTGACTGGGAGACACCTTACAGCAGGAGCCAACAGACACCTCATACAGGAGAGCTCTGGCTGGCATCCGGCAGGTGCCCCTCTGGGACGAAGCTTCCAGAGGAAGGAACAGGCAGCAATCTTTGCTGTTCTACAGCCTCTGCTGGTGATACCCAGGCAAAGGATCTGGAGTGGACCTCCAGCAAATTCCAGCAGACCTGCAGCAGAGGGGCCTGACTGTTAGAAGGAAAACTAACAAACACAAAGAAATAGCATCAACCTCATCAAAAAGGATGTCCACACAAAACCCCATTTGAGGGTCAGCAACATCAAACACCGAAGGTAGATAAATCCACGAAGATGAAGAAAAACCAGGGCGAAAAGGCTGAAAAAAGATTCTAAACAGTCTTTTCCTCGCTCTGTAGAGGTTTCTCAGTACTTTCCACCCATCCCTCCCTGCCCTCCTGGATATCTCCTCTCTCTCTCTCTCTCTCTCTCTGATTGTAAAGAAGTAAACAAATCCTATGATCTCTAGTCTTTTCAAGGTCTCTTATCTTATGGAATACATAGAAGAAAAGAAAAAGGAAACCTTATTTTAAAATGGCAACTTCTTCAAATTGGGGATTCTCTTCTTAGAAAAAAAGGAAATTGTGTAGAATTAAGCAGTGGTTGTCAGATTGATGTGGGCATGATCAGGGCAACTGTCTGTGAATGAACCTGCATATGTGTAAGTGTAGAGCCTCATGTGGCAGTTGTTTTTAGTCCCCACACTCAGTTCGTTTTTTACCTTTTTCCTCAGAAATGAAAGGTCTTCAGGGTAGAATAAAAGAGACCAAGATGCAGATGAGCAAGAGCCCATAAAGCACACCATGGGGCATAAGGACAATTCCCCATTCCACACCCCACCCCACCCCTAAACTGTCATTACTTAAAAAAAAAAACAAAAAAACTCTTTATGCACGGTCAAGCGGGCAGAGGGGACAGTTTGAAATAAATCCCTGCACCTTAGTGGGTATGCAGTCATTGCTGGAGTCAGTGAAGGCTGTTACTGCCCTTGGGAAAAAGAGAATTTGCAGTGTGATGTTTCCTTTGAGGAATAAAGGAAGACAGCAATAGTGCCCATGGGAGTTAGAGGAGGGAAGCAGGCAGAGAAAGCCATTTATCAGAAAGTTGAGAATATAGTTTCTCTTCCAAAGTAACCATCAGAAGTTTTTCAAGAGATCTGTTATTCAAGTTCCCTTGGAATTATAAGTTTGGACGCCAAGCTAATGATGGTCACTTTGGCCCTTTTTAACAACTCTACTTTTAGTGAAATTTTTGTGTCTTAAAGAAGGCACTCGTTTCTCATTAACTGATTGTATCCCCAGCTAACAATTTTGCAGTATGCAGACAGGAAAGCAAGTCCCACAAACTGGGAACTTGGAATTTTAGCAGCACAGGAAAATTTAGGGGTTTAAAAAGAAAAGCTCACAGAGTATACAAATATAAACAGGGTTAAAATTAAACTTACCAGGGAGGGAGGCTATCGCTGACATATATGAACCAATTTCAAAGAATGATTTATAAACTAGAATTTAAGCTTCAGTGTCGTATAATGACAGGAGCAGTGCTGGAAAGAACAAGACCCAGGATTGGCACATAATAGATGTCCAATTAATATTTGATAAATGAATGAGTGAGCACTGGACATTGGGCCAGCCACTTAAATCATTCTGAATCTCAAATTATCCACTCATGAAGTGGGAAATAATAATACGTGTTATATCAAATAATAGTTACCTTTATTGCATGCCTGTTACATCCTCATCACTGTGCTACAGTGTGTGTGTGTGATGTAGTGTGTGTGTATATACATATGTACGTATGTATAATCTTCACAACATACTTCTCTACTTTAAAAGGAGATGATTGGGGCCTCAAGTGATACATATGAAAATCAATTGTGTTGTGCACACTCATTTGGGAGACCAAATTATGGCTCTGATGGTTATATTTAGATAGAATTTGGTTAACAAAGTTAGGCTAGCCACAAATGATTATTTCAGCCACATGAGAGTAGCTGGATGGACAAATTCTGGACAAGTACTAACAAGTATATTCCTACCGATTTTGGCTATAAAGTTTCTTAATAAATTGTTATAATTTCTTTTTGATAATTTATAGTCCCGTGGGACACAGGAAAGCTTCTAATACTTAGGAAGGTTCTAGTCATGCCTCCTTACGCATCCACTCTGCTTTCTAGATGGAAAGACCCACATATTATCAAGTTCTGTTTACAAACCATCTCTTAAGGCAGCATTTCTTCTACTTATCGGGGAGGGGGAAACTTTTTTTGGTCCCATAAGAAAATACATCTGTGTGCCTCAGTTTGAGAAAAACTGCATAAAAATTTGAATGTTCCCTTTAAGTGATTCATTGAAATCAACACAATCAGAAACATGACCAAGAACAAAAAATTACTAAATGTTAATTAAATGTGATTATCCAGATGATCCAGAATATGCTTCTGTTAATGTTTTTTAGATTGGCACTGAAATAAACATGTAAAATTTAAAAATTATCACAGAACTCTGAGATCCTTAATAACAAAGGCTATTTAAATTAAGTCGTTCCTTCAGAATCTAGTTTCCTCTTGTATGTGTTAATAGTAACCAATACAGGCCTCAGAGAGTGAATGTCTCGTGATTGTGTTTCCAAAGATGGATATATTTATAGCTGACTTGTTTGTGCACTGACTTGCATTTGCTGACAAAATGTAGAGTACCTGGATGAATTAAGCAAACTCCTGTTTACCTTCATACTGTACACATTATTAATTAGCCCATTTATTGTACAAATATTATTGAAGCGCGCCTTTTTTGTGCCAGGTACTATATTAGGTGTAGAGGTTACCAATATGAATAGAATTTGACCATTTCCCATGAAAAGTCTTGTTGGGAAGATAAACAGAAAACATGCAAATACAATAAATTGGTGAAAAGAACCAAATTTTATGATTGCTCAGAGGAGAAAGTGACTAAGCCAGCTTGTGTGTCTCAGACATACCTGAAATTGATACCAAATGCCATTTATAGGAATTATTTTATAATGAAGGAAAACACAGTACCAGGGTGTTATTTAGAAGACTCGGCAAAACTTTTATTGTCTGATGCTCCCTCCTCTCCCTTCCCACAGAATCCACCATGCCAAATTTGGCTTGTTTTTAATTAAAATTGTAAAAAATGTGGAGAAGATCAGAAGTCATTGTAATTCTCTAATAATATTACCAAACTTTTATATGGATACATTGAAATATAGACTTGGTTTCTAGCACAATGTTAGCATACAATAAATAGTCAACAAATGTTTTAGTATGTGAATACTTGAATTTAGTTACTATTTATTGAATATAAGCTACCCCTAGTCTATTAATTTGAAAACTCTGTATCGTGTTTTATCTGAGTTTAATATTTTGTTAAAAAATGTTTCTTCACTTGTGCCTCATTAGAAGCAGGAGGATAGGGCACACACTGGAATCCGCTGTGGAATTTCTTTAGTTCTAGTCTCCCATTTTGCTTCCTTTCCTTCGAGGTCCTGCCACCTCTTTCTTCTCAATTCTGATCTCATCCTTGGTGCCTGGAGGCATGTCCACTGCTGGGTGTCTCACTAGAGAATTCTTTTGTTTCGTGGTACATACTCCTTCCCCTGCTTGCCAACCTTGATAAATTCTATGTCAGTAGGAGAAAGTTCAGGTTTTTAATGCCCTCTTTTAAGATGGGTTCATTGAAATGGTAAATGAGTTAGTGATAAACATGCAGAACTAAGACCTAGTCTTTTGGGTTGTATCTTTAAAAACTTCTGGAAATTATACTCTCATTACTTGTCATCTGATCTTAGAAACACAGAATTTTGTTACTTTAAAAAAAAAGCTTAAGGGAGAAACCATTCTAAACCCTTTCCTCCATTTTTACTTAGCATTTACTTTTATTTATTTACTTATCTATCTATTTAGTTATTTTGAGGCAAGGGGTTTGCTCTGTCACCCAGGCTGGAGTGCAGCCTCAGCTTCCCAAGTAGCTGAGATTACTGATGCACACCACTGAGTCCGGCTAATTTTTTATTTTTCATAGAGATAGGGCTCTCTATGTTGCCAAGGCTGGTCTTGAACTCCTGGGCTCAAGCAATCCTCCCACCTCGGCCTCCCAAAGTGCTGGTATTATAAGCGTGAGTCACTGCACCTGCCTAGAGTTCACTTCTAAATGCTAAACTTGGCATGATTTTGACATCATAACATTCTAGAATTCATTTTAATGGTTTTTCTTTTCTAATTTTGATGTATTTGTACATTAAACATCTGCAAACCTAAAAGAAATAATTTTTAGAGACTGAGATATTTTCTATTAGAAAATAGAGCTAATGAGAAGTTGAGGTCTAAAGAAAATAAAATAGGATTATAATGCAGAGGCCATTGGTTTTTGTGTTACGGAGGCCAGGGAGACATAAAGGGGAGGAGGTTTCAAAGTGCAGTTTCTGAGCCAGAATCACCAGCTAGTTGATAATTCGAAATGTTCAGTTCAGGATTATATGAATTAATGCAATTAAGCGCTTAGAACAGAACCTTACACAGAAGAATAAACTGTGATACGTTTTAGCTATTATTTAAATAATTTGCTGCTCACTTTTAAATTTAGTTTTTACATTCCTTTAAACCAAAACTATTATAACAAGTAGTTCAAATAATTTTTCTTCTTTGAGCCTTATATAAATGTTTTGTTTTTATACATGTTAAGCCAACTATTAAAGAAATAATTTACCTATATAATCTTAAAAAATTAATTTAACCAAAGAAATGAGAGACTGCATGAAAATGGCATTTACATAGGAGAGTTGAGGCTGGGTGTGGTGGCTCACGCCTGTAATCCCAGGACTTCGGGAGGCCGAGGCAGGAGAATCACCTGAGGTCAGGAGTTTGAGACCATCCTGGCCAACAGGGTGAAACCCCGTCTCTACTAAAAGTATGAAAAAAATTAGCCAGATGTGGTGGCACGTGCCTGTAATCCCAACTACTCGGGAGACGGAGGCAGGAGAATCACTTGAATCTGGGAGGCGGAGGTTGCAGTGAGTCAAGACTGCACCACTGCGTTCCAACCTGGACAATAAGAGCAAAACTCCATCTCAAAAAATTAAATAAATAAATACATAAATAGAGTTGAAATAGAGTTCAGTAGTAAAATTGCAACTGTCTGAATTATTGACAAGGGTGACTACTAATAAACCAAGTTCCTTTTACCCATCTACTTCCTAGGTTTTATTGTAATTCAAAATACTTTTAAAAGATAAATCACTTTTGCATACATTAATACTTTTGCTAGCCTAGGTAAACGTATGTTGAACTTAAAAATGCTCATTTCATCTCATCACATTTAGCCAAATCTTAGTGATGGAACATTGGCAGGGCTGTGGATGGGGAGAGCAGGAATATATACATGTATTACTGTTTGCATCTAACTAGGAAATAATAATACCTTACATTTGTTTATTACTTCATACATTACAAACAGAATTAACCTACACTATTTTATACTCTTAAATAACTATCTGAGGTAGGCAGAGTAGGACATTTTCCCTTTTTACTATTGAAGAAACCTTAAATCCTATTGTTAGGACTGGAGAGCCAGCATAGGAGCTCAGATTTCCTGTTGCCCAATGCCTGTGTTCTCCACTCTGCCACTGTCCCTCTCAGAACCCCAAATGTGGACATGATTTAGCCAATATTCTCAAAATGAAGAATTCTGCTTCATCCCATTGTCAATCCTCTTATTTGCATCACAACACCCATCTAAAATGAAAATTAAGTTCAGAAAACTCAAATAAGCGTACCAACAAAACCATTTCTTTTCTTTTTTAAAAAATTTTACTTTAAGTTCTGGGATACATGTGCTGAACGTGCAGGTTTGTTACATAGGTATACATGTGCTATGGTGGTTTGCTGCACCTATCAACCTGTCATCTAGGTCCAACAAAACCATTTCTAAATGTCCATTATCCTCCCTTAAGTGATCTTTGTGAGTGCCAATGTTTCATTTATTTGATCTAAAAGGTTATCTAGTTTCCCCAAGATGACCTCCTGTCTCAGGTCTTGACTAAACTTCTTTAGCTTTTTTGTAACCCAGAGCATGCCTGCATGTGCACACACACATAGATGTGTGTGTATAAAAAGTTTCACCAAAAACCCCTCAAAATCAATACTTGCCACCCACAGTGCACTCTGTTTTTCTTTATGCTACTTCATGATTTGAACCATGCTGATTAGCAGTCCATTAGATTGAATTTATGACCAGTTTATGCATCATGACCTACAGTCTGAAATACTGGTTTAGCATTTAATTATTTTAAATAAAAAAGCATGGGTTTGGAAATCAGATAGATCTGAGTTTGAATTTTTTGCTCTTCCTCTTATAAGTTATAATGATCTTTGAGGCAAATCACTTGACTTCTGAGAATTTTAGTGTCATCATCTGTAAAATATAATAAAATATGCTGTAATATAATATATGTAAAATGTAAAATGTAATAGTGATTCTTACATCATTAACATTTCTTATTCTTTCATTCATCAAATATTTCTCAGCACTCATAACCTCTTCATTTTTCATGATTTTAGTAAGATTCCGAAGACTAATTTTTACAGTTTTTTCTTCTCTCAGGCTAATTCACTACCATATTCAGTGTCATTCCCTATATTTTAGGGATTGTATTATTTAAAAAAAAAAAAAAAAAGCCCTTGATAGGGCTAGACAGAGAGAAAAGATCAGTGGCCAAAAAGGGAGCTACCATCCAGAGGCGCTAGACGGGACCCCACTATGGATGAAGTGGAGATCACGAAATGGACTATATAGAGTGGCATCTTCAAAGCGTTCTTATTCTTTCACTGTGAAATAACCAATAACCTGAACAGCCAAATTCCAAATCTCATTGTAAATATTTTTAAATTAATGAAGGCTTAGTAAATACCACATTAAATTATCATTTGGGAATTTAAAAGAAACCCTTGAAGACCTGAGAGTAACTAATAAAACAAATATCTTCTTGTATCACCTATAGTTTGATTTACTTTGTTAAATCAGGAACCTGTGGAGACCAGCCAAGGACACAGTCAGTTCAGTTAAACTGTGTCTGACAAAGTTGGTGCATCATGTACTTTGCTTTTCCTGATCTTCATAAAAAACTAAATACATCCTTAACCCCACCACAGTGAATAAGTACCTTTGGTTTAGAGAAGCTGCTGTGGAAAAGATGGGAAAAGTGCAGATAAAAGATATATGGGCGTAACGAGTGAGAATGGATAGAGAACATGTAAATGTGTCATTTTCATTTTTAATTTGATTTTTTCTTCATTGTATAGATTATTTCTTTTGCCATTGTCATTTTTTTAAATTATTTTTTTGCCATTGTCATTTATACTAATGGCACAGTGAAATTGTAGTAATATTTCACAACTATTTGTATCTACATTTATGGCACGTATTTCATCTTGAGAAGAGTTCTTGACTTAGGGGAATCTTGACAGTGAAGTCCGTTCAGAGTGGTGGTGAGGACTGAGAGGCCAAGTTTCACTTTCCTTCGCAATTACTGCCTTTGGATGTGCCCATTTTCTCTCTATCTCTTTCTTCTAACCTCTTTCAAAAACTTTCAAGAGCTCATATATTTTAATTGGCTTCTCCCAAATATTTACATTTTCATAGAATTTAAAATGTTATATAAGTTAGTTGTACTTTTCTGATATGCAAAAGACTTAGACTGTGAAACTCTTAATTCAACATGTAACATATGCAAAGCAGGGCAGCCAGAGATCTGAAAATTAAATCATTGACAATATATGCTACTGTGTAGTTGATTTTCAGTTGTTTAATAATAAGTATTTGGGGGCCAAATATTTATGGGGACAAACATTACATAATGTGTCTTTACTTCTCCCTTGGAACCCAGCACTGAGAGCTGAGCACTTAGTGGGCACCTAGCAAATGCTTATGGATTAACAAATAAGTTTGTATTAATTTTGAATTTATAATAAGGTAAAAAACAGTTTGATGGATGATGATGCAAACATTTAACCTTCATGTAAGTTTAGCTGTATCTTCTTGAATCTGTTCCTTAACTTCTCCAAATGGACTCCTCTGCGGTTTTTCTGTATATATCAGAAATACTCAAATGGTTCCATGAAAATTTTTATTGGCTATCTGTTCTACCTGGGGTCATCCACTAGCTTTATATGATCATACAAAGGCAGTCAATGGAGAAAATATTTCATAAAATCAGCAAGAGAAATAGTGAATAGAGCTTATTATAAATCTGATTATGAACAAAATGTTAAAATACTCTTTATAAAATTTGATAGAAGTGCTAAACAAAAAAGATAACTTTGTTCTTTTGGATTAATGTGCGCATGGTTGTTTCAATGTAGCATTATCATCTTTTTAAAAAATCTGCCTGATATTTTTAGCCATTTTAATGGTATTATATGGAAATAGCATTATTCTGAAGTTGTGGTATCAAAGATGATATCACTCCTGGAACTCACAGATCTGCAAAGCCCAATATCAAGCTCACAATAAGAACTCAATAAATATTTGCTGATTGTGTCAAAAGACTAAGTTCGTATTATTTTATCAACATTGACTTACATAAAGTCAATATCAATGACCTATCAACAGTAGCCTGCTTTGTTGTTTCCCATTTGGTATGCAGTATATATAAAATTGAGAGATACTTAAACCATTGCTAGAAATGAGTCTGACATAGTGAAACTGATAGATATATAGAACATCACTGGAAGTGAATCTACACCGTGATGCAGCTTCCCCAAATTACAATGTTAAAATTATTCTCTCATAAATTTACATTTCAATAGAAGACTGTTAGATAGCACATCTCTGAACTATAAATCTGATCATATTACATATCATTATCATGCCTTTTGTCTCTAAATTTGGAGGCCCTATCAAGAATATCAAGACTGTCTTGGTTCTCTGACTGTAGCATCATAATAAGATCATTTTATTGACTGACTTCAACTCAGTAGTCAGGAACTAAAAATGAAATATTATTATTATTACTATTAAATGTTACAATATAAGAAGAAGGACAGTTTCTATAACCTTCATATTTAGTACAACTTTTTCTTTTTTACATTACAAGTATGACTCATGGTCATTCTTAGATAAGTACTCTTCTATAACAATTTACATAATGTAAATAATTTCTATATTCCATTTCAACATCCAAAAACATTTATGATTAGCTTCTGAGATTATTATGAAATAACATTTTGTAGTATTACTTGAGTCTATATGATATGTGTAAAACAGTGTATTTCAATTTGCATGGGAAAAATGTTAATTTATTCAGTATCAATATTAGAATACCATCTGTATAAGACAAGTGGGCTATGGAAGCTAATAACTGGCACCATGAACCAGCTGCTAAATTGTCACTTTATTTCTATTGCTCTGTTTAAGCTTTACTACTGTGTCAGTTGAAGACTTTAATCCTTGTTTTGAAGATGAAGAAACTAATATTTATTCTGTTTTCCAGGTTGAATTAACTTAATACTTTCCTCTTAAAAATTTGTTCTTGATTTTTAAAATCATATTAATTTTCTTCTAAGTTTCTTCCAAATTGTTGGTCAGTATTTTGAGTCACTGAGTAGCTAGTTAGAGTGAGTTAGTTATAATATTAATCAAGGTATAACTGTTGTCTATAAATCCTAGGAGGTGTGGAGTACATCTTCGTAAGTGTGAATAGCACTTAGCAGAGTGCTGCTTTGAGATACAAAAGGACTGAAAAAATCTAAAGCTGTACATGTTCCAGAAAGTGGGCAGAATTTAATTTTGCACCAATACAATAAATGATATAAAATTGTTCCTTTAAATCATTTAAAATATTTAGAGATTTCTTAGTTAAAAAAAAATTTGTTGAAATGTAGTTGCCAAAATCCATGTTTCTAATGAATACTTACCTTATTGCCTCTCTGAATCAAAAACACTGAAATTAGTCTCTCCTAAATTAATAGATTCAAGATTCTAATGCAAAAAGGAAAAAAAAAAAAGAAGTGATCAGAGTCTACAGTCAACAGAAGTGATCTGTTCTCTGGGTTATATGCTTGGCAGGACACTGTTTGCCTCATTACTTCACTTCTTAAAACCTTGTTTGTTTCTTCTCTCAGAATGGACTCAACGCTCTCCATCTGGCTGCCAAGGAAGGCCACGTGGGGCTGGTGCAGGAGCTGCTGGGAAGAGGATCCTCTGTGGATTCTGCCACTAAGGTAATATTCATGCTGGTAGAATATTTTTTTCCTTAGAAAAGTGAGAATTATTTAAAGCTTTTCATTTTCATGTATTTTTTTAGACAAGGTCTCTTTCTGTTGCCCAGGCAGTAGTGCAGTGGTACAATCACGGTTCACTGCAACCTCCACCTCCTGGGCTCAAGTTACCCTCCCACCTCAGCTGCCTGAGTAGCTGAGACTACAGGCGTGCACCACCATGCCCAGTTAATTAAAAAAAATTTTTTTAGTATAGGTGAGGTCTTGCTATGTTGCCTTCCTGGGCTCTAGCGATCCTCCTGCCTCAGCCTCCTAAAGTGCTGGGATTATAGGCGTGAACCACCACACCTCACCCACTTAAAGCTTCTTTTCCCTCTTGTACATTTCAGAGGTTGGCTAGAATACCAAGATTCTTAACCTGCAGAATTAAAATTAAAACCCTCTCCATTAAACTCTGCAGAGTGAATTGTTTCATTTAAAGACTTATGGGACATGAGTCTGAAAAATCTGTAAACCTGGTTTCTAAAATTTTATCTTTCCCCCTTTGATGTACAAAGAGGACGAGATTCACATAATCCTTTGTAGACAGTAGCACCTGTTTTCCTATGGTTAATTCATTTTTTAAAAGTAAACTGATGTGGGAAATTTCTCTATGGAAATTGAACAAGTAATTTTAAATGTATACATTCAGTTTGGTACGAGACTATGCAGAATCCTTTATACTCTAATAAGAAAAGAGATTTTGGGTCATGGATTGAATTATCAGGGTAATATTAGATTTTATCATCATAATGTGTTTGGTAAGGAAATTGGACTCATTTTTAAAGAAATGCACGGAATGCTTGGTAAACCAGAAACTGTTCCTTGATGCTGCTTTTGCTAAAAAATATTTGAACTTGTCGATGATTCATTTCATAAACAACATACATTTAAAAAACTATCGTCAATGGCAACAATCTTTGTCTCTTGAAGGTAAAATTTTATTTGGAAAAATACAGTGCTAATCAGAGCCAAGCCTGTTGACCAAGCCTTGAGTGTGATAATATGGCTGTGGAAGATGCAGAGAGAGAAGTCAGACACTCTGGTCTCTAGATGGGACACCAGTCTTATCTGGAGTAATCAAGCAAAAAAAAAAGTACAAGAATAAATTAGAAATACGGCCAGTTAACCTGGAATTCCAATGCCTCATGCATAATTGCCAAAATGTGCATTGGTTCTGCTTGTAGTATAGTAAACGGCAATTCTAGCAGAAATTAAAAAACAAAAACAAACTAACAATTTTTGGCAATTCCACAGAAGTAAACATGTGAATTCACTATATGCAATACATTTCTTACTTTGAACATAAAGAGAGAGTAAACATTTTTATTAACATTTCTCTCTGGCACATCAAATACATTTTAAACAAATATTTAAAGGATATCTATTTGAAGCCCAGTTCACTGGCTCACATCTGTAATCCCAGCTACACTGGAGGCTGTAGCGTGAGGACCACTCATGTGAGCCTGGGATTTTGAGGCTGCCACTGTACAACCCCACCAACATCTATTATTTTTTGTCTTTTTAGTAATAGCCATTCTGACTGGTATGACATGGTGTGTAGTTGCCCACGTTAATATAGTGTATTCATTAAGCCAATTATTTTTGCTTGCTTAAGTGTTTATTACTATTTTTGTTTTTCCTTTCTTCTAAACTCTATTGATATTTTAAAAATTAGGCTTACTTTTAATCATAGATTAGAATTGTAGAATTTCCCAGAAAAGAATCTCATGTTTTTAAACAGAAAAAAACTGAGGCCCCCAAATATTAAGTGAGTGCCTAATGCTCCCACAGTGAGCTGGAGACAGAAAGAGAACTAGAATCCAAACTTTATGGCCTGGAATATACTGGTTTCTTTTTTTTTTTTTTCTTTTTGTTATTTATTTTAATCACATCACAGGTATTTTTAATCTCTTGGCCTTTATTTTCACAAAAAGTTTAAATTATTTTTCATTGGTGTTGGTGTTGTGGCTGGTAAATTTCGATGTAGCAAATGGTAGAAAATCATTGGTACTGTTATGATTTATGTAAAATTTATTTTTCTTATTCCCAACATATTCCCAAGTGCCGTAGTAGCTGCAAACACAACTATAAGCTGTCCGTTTCTCCACCACTAAAAATTCCTAGGTTTCTTTGCAAGGTGAAAGAAACTCAATGTTTCAGTAAACTTTCTTTTTAGTTAATATTTCTTTGCAGTAGGATTCTTTAGTTGTTGATTAAATTGCATGAATCTCATGAGATACTGACACATACACACACACCCCCTGCAAATTTTTGATTCTTTAGTTGTTGATTAAATTGCATGAGTCTCATGAGACACTGACACATACACACACACCTCCTGCAAATTTTTGATTCATTGAAAACAGTCATTCTGTGTTAACACTAACCAATATTGTGAAAATAGAAAAGGAAGACACTATATGAGGTGGCCAAAAAGTTTTTTTTTTTGATGGTAAAAAATAATCTCTTCGTAAGTGGCCTACTATCTTGATAAAATAACAGATTTTAATCGGTTAAAGTGATTAGCGAAGTTGAAAATGCCTGCACATTTTGATTTCTGCAAAATTCAGAAACCTTGAACATTTTCTATTTTGTTTCTCCAAAACAGAAGGGAAATACCGCTCTTCACATTGCATCTTTGGCTGGACAAGCAGAAGTTGTCAAAGTTCTTGTTAAGGAAGGAGCCAATATTAATGCACAGTCTCAGGTATTCCATTCAGATTTTCCCTGATGTACATACATTTAAATTAGAACAGTTTTGTGAAATTGATTTAATGGGTTTAACTAGCTGTTTTACTGATAAATTTATTATAAGTGCTTTGTTATTTATTTTAGCCAAATTATTTTATTAACTTTTATGATGAAGTTTATTTTTTCAACATATAATCTCCCTTTTAATGTAACTTAGCACTTGACAAATGTAAGTCTATCATTGTCTCTAAGTATTTTTCAAAAGAATATAAAGTGCTTTTTTTCAGAATGACAGTGACATCTGAGAAATATGAGTTATTCATGCAAGTTTCGTGTTACTCTATAAAAGTATTCTCTTTCCGTAAATTGAAAATATTCTTGAAAGATTTACATTCCAGTGGAAAATCTGCTATAAGGTGGGAATAACACAACTTTGGTCACTTTACACCCCCAATGTGAGCTTTACTAATAATAAATAGGAAATGTATGGTTTTAAAATGAAATTAAGAAAAAAATTACACAATAATTACTTAATCAAAATTATACTATAAGCTTGATTCCCCCCCCCTTTTTTTTTCTGGTGGAAAAGGGGAGAAAACATTGTTTTGCCCAAAGCTTTACTCTTGATATCTATTATACCATGTATGCATGTGGGGATTGAGAAATATATCTTTATGATAAAATTCATTCTCTCTATTTTTAGGGTTTTCTCTTTTGCCTTTCTGATAACACAGACTATATCATGGAGGTTATTAGCAAAATACACCAGCTCTGTTCCATCTGTTCTTTGGGATAACCTCACCAGCTTGCCTTTGAAGGCCATTGTGTAGGAATATGTATTAACTATATAGTTCATTCATACATTACCTAGGCATGGCTCTAATTCTATAGATGGCACAAGTTCTGGACCTAGAAAATACAAAAGACAGTGGTTAAATCAGCCCTATTTTCTTTGATTTTAATTTTGGGAAAAATCTGTTGAAATTATGATAGATAAGACATTGTTTTTATTTTTGTAATATCATGCTATTTTAATTAGTCACATTTTTTTCCTTACAACTCAAACATTCAGTTGGATGCATATCCATGTTTTAACATGTATTGAGAATATGCCTTAGTCTAAAACCCTTACTAGATGAAATTTTTATAATTTGGTACCTTCTGTAAAGAACATCTGTATTTTTATAAAGTATAATGGCATTTTAGGCTTGGAGAGAAAGGTCCCTGCAGAAGCTACTGCTCCACCATAAGTGATTCAAAACTTCTCTTTTTTAAACTTTATTTTGTTTAGATTCAAGGGGTACATGTGCACGTTTGTTACATGGATATATTATGTAATCAAATAGTGAACATTGTACCCAATAGGTAATTTTTCAACCTTCAGTCCCCTATCCCCCTCCCCACTTTTAGAGTCCCTAGTGTCTATTATTTCCATCTTTATGTCCATGTGAACTCATTGTTTAGCTCTCACTTCTAAATGAGAACATGCTGTATTTGACTTTCTGTTTCTGAGTTATTTCACGTAGGATAATGGCCCCCAGCTCCATCCATGTTGCTGTAAAGGATGTAATTTCATTCTCTTTTATAGCTGCCTAGTATTCCATGGTGTATATGTACCACATTTTCTTTATCCAGTCAACCATTGATGAATGCTTAGGTTGATTGCACGACTTTGCTACTGTGAATAATGCTGCAATAAACATAAGAGTGCAGGTGTCGCATGTTTTCACTCACAGGTGGGAGTTGAACAATGAGAACACGTGGACACAAGGCGGGGAACTTCACATGCCAGGACCTGTCAGAGGGTGGGGGCTCGGGGAGGGATAGCATTAGGAGAAATACCTAATGTAGATGACAGGTTGATGGGTGCAGCAAACCACCATGGCACATGTATACCTATATAACGAACCTGCACGTTGTGCACATGCACCCTAGAACTTAAGGTATAATAATAATAATAAAAAAAGAGTGAAGTTGTCTTTTTGATGTAACGATTTCTTTCCCTTTGGATAAATACCAAAAGTGGTATTGCTTTGGGTAGTTACCCAAAGCAGTAGTGGGATTGCTGGGTCTAATGGTAGTTCTGCTTTTAGTTTTTTGAGCTATCCCAATGCTGGCAAACCTTTCTTTATATCAAGAGAACATCTTTTTGCTTTAGACAGAGGTTCTCAAACTTTAGTCTGCATCATAACCACCTGCATGGTGTGTTGAAACCCATGTTTCTCGGTTCCTCCCTAGAGTTTCTGATTCGGTTCTGGAGTGGAACCTGATAATTTTCATTTTTTACAAGTTCTCAGATGATTCTAATGTTACTGGTCCAGGGACCACATTTGTGAACTACTGCTTTAGCAAACATGAGGGAAAACTGGGTGTAAGATATTGCAGTAAGATTCACAAGGTATCGATTCAACTACATGACTGAATCAATAATGTACTCATAAAGCATGAAAATGAAGGCATGGTTAAATTCAGTTGTTCATTGGAGGTTCTCCTAACTTTGACAGGAAATTCGCCTACACATCGGTGCTGTTAAAATCTGTGAAAAGAGCGTATTTTACTTTTCTCAAAATGACGAACATAGTGTTGTTATAAAAGTTGACTAGTAGTAAATGCTGCAAGGTAAATGCTTGTTAAAGCTATGATACCAGTTATTACACAGTAGTTATTGGAAACATATATACTTTGGAGGCTTTTCAAGGAGAACAAGCTAAAACCATTTAATCATAACTTGCTTTCAGAGTCATTGAGGCTTTTCTTTATAAGACGTAATCATGCCATATTATAACAGATCTTAAAAGAAGGGTGGTATCATTATTAAGATGTTAAAATAATCCCATTTGTTATTTATACTATTAGGCCAATTTAAAATTTATATTACAGAGAATTCTGACAAATAGCTTCAAACTGACGTTCATATTGTGCGACGTTTTAGAGTAAGAAAAATTAATAATTAAATTTTAGAATATTTTTCTAATTGTTTTTCTAAGTCTTTTGATGCGGCCTATGACATTATTTCCTGTATTGAATTTATGTACCCATCATTAATAGTTGAAAAAATTATTATTACTTAGAATATTTTATAATATAATGATTAAAATTAAAATACATGAATTTATATAAGAGGGTTGATTATTTTGCCCGTGTGTGTGAGCCAATCCCAAAACTGATGGTTTCAGGGCCATTGAGGGCTGATTTGAGTTCCTCCACAGATATTATTTCTCTCAGTACTGTCTTACATAAGATACAGGGTTCTTTATGTGACAATACCGGGTATCAAGTGGATGGATGGGAGACATGCTCATGACAGTTAAACAGTCTTTTCCTTTTGAGAATCAGAAAAAGGACATAGGGATCCTGAATGTACAACATAATGTCTGAATTTTGTATTCAAGTGATACCTTCTTCCACATCTTTCTAAGAATATAATTTAAACCATTGAAATGCAGAAGAGTCTGAAATTATAGGAACATTGGCAGCTGCATAGTACTATGCCTTTGGCAAACTTCCGAGTTATTTGGAAACAGACTGCTAAAGTTATTTTTGAATTAGGAAGATAACAAATTTTCTGAAAAAACCTTCAAGGAATATATTCAGTAAAATTTTTCGAATTATAGGTTATGGGGAAATACACACTTAGGGATTTTTCTGCATTTTGCATATAAACTATGAGATTCATGTGAGGCTTACCTCCACATGACACGGTGCCAATTTTGGTAGAGGGTGTCCTTAGTTCATTAAGTGTTCCAGAACACCAGCTGGATCAACTTCTGTACTTCAAATGATATAGTGTAATTGATTTAGTAACAATGAACATTTTTCTAAATGTTTTTCTAAGCCTTTGATAAGGCCTATGACATTATTTCCTGTATTGAATTTATGTGCCCATCATTAATAGTTGAAAAAATTATTAGTTGAAATAATTAGTTGAAATAGTTGAGGAAATTATTTTGGTTTCTTTGTTCAGCAGTGGTATCAGTGTGGTTCCTGCTGAGCCAGTTCTTGGTGTGATTTTAAGTATTGCCCCTGACCATGTAGCTTTCTGGCTTGGTTCTATGGTATCCTGGATTCAGTGACATGGAGGTCTCATTCACGGTGCCGGAATTATGGAGTTAGAAGTCAGATTATAGAGTTGAGGAATGTTATTTGCTTTGAAGATGATTGTTTGCTTTCTGAAAAGACAGTCACTTGCAGAAAATCTTTAGTAGACATCTCATCCTCTAAATAATCCTACATAAGTGATGTTGGGGTGATTTCCATCTAAGCTGTATGGGACATTTATTTGATCACTTTTATAACCTGCAAGTCTGTTAGACTCAGAGACATGACTTTAAAACAATTGTTCAAATTCTATATTGTTATCAAAGAAACTCTACTTAGAATTTTTTTTTTTTTTTTTTTTTTTTTTTTTT
>NW_012105753.1:405356-421138 GCF_000951045.1 Mandrillus leucophaeus | reverse complement strand
TACTTTCACTTCCCGGGGTATGAAGAATTCATCAGTAAGCTGATTTTCTTAAAGTAGAATCTATGTAAAAGGTTTAAGATGGAATTTCTTACTTAATATTTTTTATGAACTATAAATGCCTTGCAAAATGTTCAAAAAATGAAAAATATTCTGCTGTTACCACCAAGGAAATCTGCCTTTAGGATTTCCCCGTTATTATTTTCTCCACAAAAAAATATAATTTTTAGTTCTCATGTAAGATAATTTTTTTCTTTAGTTACTAATTATGAATACATTCTCTAAATGTAACATCATTAATCAGAAGGAGCACGCTAATAAAGCAAAATTGTCTTAAAATATCTGTTTTTATTATTACAAACGAAATTGGTTTATATAATGTGTATTGTTACATGATAAAAAGAAGGAAAGGCAAACTAGATCCTGTACTAGACACCATCATCAAACGTGAGAAGCTAAGCAAAATTTTGGAGAATGGGTATGGTAAATTTCCCATTCATTTAGGAAAATGTGGCTTTTTTTTAGAAGAAGGGAAGGACTAGAAGTTCTCATGAGACTCCTCAAGAAGTTTGTGTCTGGGGTGGTCAGTCTGCTTTGGAGAAATTTCATTGTCACCAAACTACAGCCCAGTAATAATATCTTGCATTCAGACCCTTAATGTTAAATTGTATTTTTATTTATTTAATCTCATTTATAATTATGTGAATCAGCAATGAATAGTCTCATTTTGGACATAGAAAAATTTGAGGCACAGGTAGGAAAAGCAAGGTCTCATAACAGTTAGTGACGGAGCCACAAACTTATGGTCATTGGTACGGACACTTTCCTTCAAATAATCCTAGGTGTACCTCAATCTTTCCCATTAAACTACTTTAACTAGGGAAGTCCAAAACCCTGCTTCTCTAGGCACTTAGATGCTATTATAACTAAGAGCCTTCCGCAAAGCTAGGCAACTAGTGAGTAAAGAGATTCAGGTGTACTGGGAGAGTGTATCCATAATCTGGGCTTCATTCAACCATCCACCTCTTAGACTGTTCTTCAAACAAAAAAATTTTTTTTTTAATTTTTCAAAAATTCTCCTTTTATTCTCTAGTTATACACATATACTCACTTTCAAATAAAATTCCACATTAGAAGGAAAGGTCTCTTTGTAAGGCATAGTATTGACTTTTTCTTATGAGAAAACAGGAAATATTATCAGTGCTTCTAAAAAAGTGAAAGCGTAAGAGAAAATCAGGGCTCTATCTAGAGAAGTCTAATTGTTTCTCTATAAAAACCAACTGGAATACAGGATACCTGTCCTATAGCAACCTAAAACACAACCTCCCTTGATGTACATATAGAAAATATGTCTTGTAGCCGGGCGCAGTGGCTCATGCCTGTAGTCCCAGCACTTTGGGAGGCCGAGGCGGGCGAATCATGTGGTCAGGAGATCGAGACCATCCTGGCTAACATGGTGAAACCGCGGCTCTACTAAAAATACAAAAATTAGCTGGGCATGGTGGCGGGCGCCTACAGTCCCAGCTACCTGGAAGGCTGCGGCAGGAGAATGGCGTGAACTCAGGAGGCGGAGCTTGCTGTGAGCCGAGATCACGCCACTGCGCTTCAGCCTGGGCTACAGAGCGAGACCAACTCAAAAAAAAAAAACAACAACAAAAAAAAAAAACGAAAGAAAGAAAAAAAGAAAATATATGTCTTAACCAACTTGGAAGAAAAACAAAATTCTGTGTGTGCAAATATATTTTTTCAAGTTACTCTTTTTTCAACCTGGATTCAGTCTCAGGCTGCTGCTGACATCAGTGCTCCTCTCTGGGGTGAGGCTGGAGGGCTTGCATTGCACTGGAAAGGCATGAGGCACCTACTGCCACAGCAAAGAATCAAAGGACCATAACTGTCCCTTGGGGATTAAAGAATTCTTTAAAGTCTGATTATTTGGGGAACACAGACCAAGGCTGTACCCTGACTTTCCCTTTCTGAAAGTCACACTTTAACTAAAACATTTCTGTTCGACAAATTTCCACGTGTCAAAAGATGCTGTAGAATTTAATTCATAGTGTCTTCTCAAAAGGAAAAAAAGGAAAAAAAGAAAGCAGTTATTCATAGGAGTCTTTTCTTTTTTGGTGTCTTAAATGTCAATGATCACAAAAACCTCTGGCTTCTCTTCATCGTAGACCTGCATTGCTGAATATGTTATTGCTTGACTTCTGTTTCCTGAGGGTGCTTGGACGATGAAAATTCTTCTCCCCACCCAGTTGATCATAATTTGAAATTGCTTTGATCAATACTAAGTACTTTCACTTCCCGGGGTATGAAGAATTCATCAGCACTGAACTTATAAAGCCATTCATTCAAAAAGTGAAACAGAAGAGACTGTAAGTCATCTCCTTGGGTTTCTACTTCTACTGTTTGGAGGGGCTCCACTGTCCCAGTATCTGTCATGTAACCAAACATGGCCATTGCACATTGCTCGAATGCTTCCTCCAGAGTATCTCCCCACGCGTGTAACTGGACATCCGCTGTATGATCCAAATACTCGTACTTCCTATTGACTGGCGGATACTTGGCCTTGATCGCCTTCTGTTCCTCAGTCAAATTGTAATCTCTAACATCTTCCTCTTCCTGCGCCATCACTGCAGGATTAGACACTCTACTTCCGCCCTTCATCCGCCGGACTTCGGCCCGGAGTTCCAAAATTTTTAACATTACATGTAAGACTTAAATATAATTTCTGAAACTGTTTGGTGATTTCCTTTTCAATTCATTTTTCTTATCTGTCTCTACATTCTTCTACTTGTTCTTGGAATATCTTGTTTCTGTCTTCTCATAAGGACTCTAGAAACAGATTTTTTTTCCTTTTCATCTTATTTTAATGTCAAGTGAGTTCAAACAAGATGTTCTCACTTGACATTTTTGATATCATATCTTACAAAAATTTATTTCTATTTTTATTGGTTATTTTTGCCTGTTTTGTGATTAATACTCTTTGTTCTTTCAATCCTGAAAATATTGTTTCAAAAGAAGGCTTTCCTATTTATAACTCAAGCATGATTATGTGATTATTTTATTAGCTTTTGTATTTCTACAGACCACAACTATTAATGCCAGTTGCTGAACTAATTTTTAAATGTTTTATGGAGACAGGGTCTTGCTATCTTGCCCACACTGGTCTTGAACTCCTGGGTTCAAGCAATCCTTCCATCTCCACCTCCCAAAGTGCTGGGATTATAGGCATGAGCCACTTTGTTTCTGGTTTTGTTTTTGGATTGGTGAGGAGAGTAAGAGATCATGAATGCCATTTGAACTGCTTGTTATACATTCCTAAAGGAAATCTAAGTGGTTATTACATCATTTGATGTAAGTGGTTATTAAAGCAGTGGACTCGAATGAGACTGCCAGAGCAGTGAAGTCAGTGAAGGGGCAAAGGGTATACTTCCCCTTCATCCTCTGAAGACTGGCTAAAAATCAAC
The DNA here is from genome assembly GCF_000951045.1 of Mandrillus leucophaeus. NCBI lineage: Eukaryota > Metazoa > Chordata > Mammalia > Primates > Cercopithecidae > Mandrillus > Mandrillus leucophaeus. The sequence continues at coordinate 417,674 of NW_012105753.1, read as the reverse complement.
TAACAGAAAGGCAGGTTAATAGGAGAAAAGGAATACAAGTGTATTAATGTACACGGGAGCCATACAAAACTATAACAACTCAAATAAATGGCCAGATGATTGACACTTTTATACCATTTTGAGAATACAGAAAGAATAGCGGCCTGGAGCATGGCAAAACAAGTTATGGGAGGGAGAGAAGACGAGGTCTGGCTAGCAAAGGAGGTCTTGTTATACAGATGAAACTTCACCAGTAGTAGTAGCCCTTGGAGAAAATAGATGGTGAATGTTTGTCTCAGACCTTTGAAGGTGGCAGACACTCAGTTCACTTTTTCTAGATCCGGACAAGGGAGGGCCTGCAGAGAAAGCCTGGCTGCATCAATGCAGATTCTCTACAGTTGCAAATCTAGCCCCTTTGCAGGGCTACTTCTTTTTGCAGGCCCTCTGAATGGCCATCTTAAAATATGTCAAAGAAGAATATTTGTTATCGAACCAAACTGGGGCCCACTCACCCTGTACAGTAATGCCAGATATCCACACCGAGGTTTGCAGTGGGAGAAAGGAAAGTGTTTATTGGCAGGGTGCCTAGCAAGGAGGATCAGGCAGCTCATGCTTAAATCCTGACCTCCCTGATGGCTTGCAGGTAAGGATTTTTAAAGGCAGTGGTAAATTTCAGAAAGCAGAAGTTACAGGCAAAACTGTAAATCAAAACATGGGGGTTCCACATTGGTTTTGGCCTAAAAGGTCAGGGTATCTTGAAGCGGGGGACTTATAGGTAATAGATTTTCTAATTTGCAGTTGGGTAAGGAAGAGAAGCTTTGTTTAAAAATGTCGGGTCAGTAGAAAAGAATGTTAACCTGGATTCATGAGTGTGACTTTTTTCAGGCCCCTCAGGAGGAAATGTAAAACAAAGGATGTTGGCCAGAGTTCAGTCCCCCATTCTCCTTTACTGGGGGCTTCTGTGCCAGCAGGTCTATTTGATGTGGGTCTGGGTTTCTGAGAAAGAACTCAGAGACATATGTTAAGATGTTAGCTTTTGTGCCTATAGGAGAACCAAACATCTCATGATTCTAGCTTCCTTGGCTGCTATTACGTTCTTGCTCATCAGGTTTCTTATTTACTTCTCAGGGCTAGCTAGTGCCTGGAATTTCCCTTGAAGGAGCTCAAGATTGTCCTTTATTTCTATGCTTAGGGGGCCTGCAGGTCCCTAAGAAGGGGTCCCTGCTCTGTCTCATATTTTGGGGATAAAATATTTTGGTTTCCTTTACCAGCAAGAGATAGAAGAGAGTTTATGTTTTAGGGACAATTTTCACATTGAAGAAAATAAGATGAAGAAAATTTGAGGCATATGTTCAAAAAACTGAAAAAGTTGTAATAATTGACCGGAGGACTTAGGGTCCTTAGCATAAAATGAGTAAAAAGTAGCAGGCTTGGAAGAATTAAAATGAGAGCTAATCAAGTCCAGTGATATCAGCATTTGATTTAAACCTGGACTGTCTTCAGTTTAGCAATGGTTAGCAGCAAGAATCCAGAGTCAGATAAACTAGATTTAAATCCTGCTTCCATCACTCACTAGCCTTGTGACCTTGGACAAGTTACTTCCCATTTCTGTGCTTCAATCTGCTTATCTATAAAACAGGTAAGGAATAATTACAGTACATAAAACTGAGTTTTTGTGAGGGTTGAAAGAAATTATTATGTAAAGCGCTTAACACAATCCTTAGCACATAGGGGCACTCTACGTTGGTTGCTGTTGTTACATTTATTATTTTCATTGTTAGCTTCATGAGCATGGGAAGGCTATTATACTACCTTTGTGGGAAGCACGGGATCAGTTTTTGTTGATTCTTTAGGTGCTGAATTACTTTCCCTCCCTATTTATTAGATGTGTTGATTCTAAGGAATAAGAGGACAAGGAAATCTAAATTTCATTCAAATAATTCAAATCTAAATTTACATTTAAATAAAGAATATTGCATTCAAATAAAGAATATCAGAAAGAAGCAGGGGAGAACAGTAGAAGTAAGTATTGCTCAACAAAATCTATAAGGACTGTTGATAGAAGCCTGGTAACTTAACTGATGGAGAAGAAAAAAGAAGAATAAACCAAATTCTATACATTGAACTGTATCAAGATAGTCAGATCAGAGATTTGAAACTTCTATTCACAGGCAATTATAATCTGCCAGACTAGGAAGGGATTCTTGCATCAATGTGAGCACAATGTATCGAGCTAATGATAATTTGTGCATCATTCTTGTTCATAACTCACTAACATTTGACAATTGGACCAGGTGCAAAGGCTTGAGAGGTGACAGCTCTTTTCCTTCTTTCTCGTAATGTGCCATTGATTGCATTTTGGAGTAAGGCTCCACAGACAACATCATCTAAGATGGATGTTTTGATGTTCTTCCTATTTTCTGAAGTTTTTTAAGAAAGATCTCAACCTTCTAGGTTAGCATTGTGTGTTGTGTAGAAGCAATAAAATGTAGACAGTGTTTTAACTATTTTGAAGATAACTTTTCCATAAATAAATGCAAATATTTTGCTTTACTTGGAGAGTGTGGGCCTCTTGCATTCTTCACATATTGTACACTTAACTAAATCACTTCAGTGTATAACTGGAAGGGGCTATTGCAGACATTGTGTCCATAACACTTATTACAGGAATTTGAAATTCACAGGGTCACGTGTCTCATCCAAATTCATGTCTTCTGATATCTGGCTAAATACTCCATATGTTTTAAATATATGTCTGTCTGTCTGTCTATCTGTCTGTCTATCTATCTATCTATCTATCTATCTATCTATCTATCTATCTATCTATCAATCATCTGTCTGTCTTAACTTCACAAGTAACATGAATATATTCTATTTTAAGCAATCAAAACAATGCAAAAATATACAGAGAACAAACCTAATTCTCCATTCCCAACTTTCAAGTACGATGGCCTTTCTCAGAAGTATTTTTTTGTTCATTTCTACCCAGTTAAATTCTCTTTATACTATATTATCATGCTTTATAAACAATTACATCTTTATTGCTCCTTGATGGAGTTATCCAGTTATATATGTCTAAAATCCTGAAAAGCATGAGTGAATTTATTGACAATATTTTATTATAGCTTAATACATAATTTGCATAAATGTCAGCATTGCTTTCTTCATTTTATGCAGAGGAAACTGAGGGTTTGGGTAACTACCTATGTACCAAAAGTGATTTGATTTAAACCCCCAAACTTTGATTAATTACATAATCCTTCTTGAAAGATGAAAATTGGAATCTGTATTATATCTTATTTTTTTCAAAGTTTTCATACTTGGTGCAATTACTAATAACTTTTTTTCAGATACTATTCTTTAGTATTTATTTCCTTTCTTAATTGAGAAGATATTCAAAGCCCAATAATTGACTAAACATGGTAAATATAAATTTGTATGCATGTACAATACAGTTCACTATAGCTATTAATACCTATTTATGTGTAATAATTGGAATCCTCTGGTTATTTCTACTCTTTATTTCTACACTTAAAGCTATGAAGAAGAAGTTCTTAAGACTTTGAAATGGCCAGCGATCTCTTTTGACATTGCTAGGCAGCATAGTAAAATGGATAAGAACGCAAATTCTGATGCTAGGTGGTCAAATCCCAGAGGTCAAATTTCAGCTCCTCTGCTTTCTACTCATGTAAATGTGTCTTAGAGTTCTCATCTCTGATAGGGAGATCATCATAACAGTACCTTCAGCAAACAGTTGTGAGGTTAATTCATGTTTGGCATTTAGAACAATGCCTGGCAATTTTTTTTTTTTAATTATACTTTAAGTTCTAGGGTAGATGTGCACAACGTGCAGGTTTGTTACATATGTATTCATGTGCCATGTTGGTGTGCTGCACCCATCAACTCGTCAGCACCCATCAACTCGTCATTTACATCAGGTATAACTCCCAATGCCATCCTTCCCCCCACCCCCCTCCCCATAATAGGCCCCGGTGTGTGATGTTCCCTTTCCCATGTCCAAGTGATCTCATTGTTCAATTGCCACCTAGGAGTGAGAACATGCGGTGTTTGGTTTTCTGTTCTTGCGAAAGTTTGCTGAGAGTGATGGTTTCCAGCTGCATCCATGTCCCTACAAAGGACACGAACTCATCCTTTAATGTCTGGCAATTTTAAGAGCTCAATGACTGTTAGCTGTCATTGTGACCAAATTCAGCACTAGTGCAGCCATGCAAGACCAGCCACTCTGTATGCCCACTGCTGCCTTTTTCTGGCACAGTGAAGAACATAAGTCGGTTTGTGTAACTGGCTTGTTTTGCAACCTTCTTAGAATGCTGTCAATTTGAGTATATGAAATTGCATTCCCCTAAACACGATGCCTAAAGACCTTTAAGTAATTTAATTGTTAAAACACTATAGTATAGACATTGATCGCCTACTGACACTTGAAGCTTCAGGCTAATGGGAAAAAGAATGAGGATTCTCATCTTGGATAGACTGGATGGTGAAAATAGAAGTCCAACTAATAAAATGTGTTTTAACCAAATATTATTTTTGAAAATCACTTTCAGAACGTAATTCTAAGTCTGGAAAATTCTAAATGGAATATCACAAACCTAAAATGTATTGTGTTTACATTTGTTTGTGTCACAATAGTAAAATGATTTTTGAAGCATCTATAATACAATATACCTTAGTTAGAATGAAGTATCAGTGAGGCTAAAGTCACTAGTATAAAAATGTGAAGAACCAACTTTAAATTGCTATTTAAAAGATATCTAATGTTCTTGATTATATGGGCTAGGTTTTTATAAATGTAAAGTTCCATGCAACACCTGCTATTTGGGCAAATACTGTGTGGGCAGCTGTCTCAAATATAAGTCTTGAGAAGGGCTAATTGGTCATGGGTTAGTGTAGTGTTCCACTATAATATAAATCTTTAATTCAATATTTTAATATTTAAGTGATTCATTTATATATGCATATAATTTACATTGATTTAATTTAAATTTTAATCTTCAAATATGCCCTCTGGAATCAGCCTGATATTCCTAGTTGGCTAGTTTTAAAATTTCTAAGTTAATTCCAGATTAAATAGATCAATAGATTAAATTTTAATAATTATTGAAAATTATCCAACTAGGAATATCAGGTTCCTTGCAGAGGAAACATTCCAAAAACCACTGCAAACATCAGTATTCTCATTAAAGGCAGTAACAAGAAAAGGATTCCTGTTTGTGATACTATTTGACACTGCAATCAATCCCTAGCCAATGCAATGAGAAAAGAAAGAGAACTATGGATATAAATGGAAAAAGAAAAGACAAAATGCTGTTGTATACAGAAGTTATGATTATTTAAATAGACAATCTGGAAAAATCTACAAATCAATTAATAAAATATTTATTAATTCACTAGTTTATTAAGAGCCTGCTGCATATAAAATTCAATACCATGCATCACGGAGTTGTTTTGTCGTGGTATTTGACTAAGATTTTCTTCAGCCTAAAGGTCGACATGAATCATTCTGTAAAAAATTTATTACTAAGAGTATTAAGCAGTAAGTTTTTATATATGAGCATGGTAGGTTAGGACTTTAAATATCCTATCTGAAATTAGACTCGTGAGGCACAGGTTAAAGCATCAGAGTGTGCTTGCATGACTAACTTCAACTATATTTTTTATTCTTTTCAAATCACTGGGAAATTTTTGTATAATAATTTTAAAATGCCATGAAATCATATTACTGTGAAAGTACATATTATTTCACTTACAAAAAGTGGCCCTTTAGAATTGTGGATTTGCAGGAATCGAAACATATGTGAACCAACAATGTCATCAAAAGATATTCATTAACTATTTTATTGTACAGGAGACTGTCCTGTATGTTGTCTGATCATAACTGGGTACAGTCTTTTAAATCATACCCCTTAAGCATGTTATGTTTAAATAACATATTAACTGACAGACATGAATAGCAGGAAACATACATAATATAATAAAACCTTCACATTAAAATAAAAAACAACATGGGAAAGCAAAATAAAGACATTACTAAGTGAGGTAAATGCAGGAGCAGGGCACATCCCACTCTACTTCTGAATAGGAGAGGAAAGGCAATGAAATATGTTTCATTAATCCACTATTTGTGACCTTGGGCTTATTACTTAACCTCTCAGTGCCTCCATTCCCCATCTGTAAAGAAGGGATAATAGTGTTTACTACATAGGGTTTATACAGAGATTAAATGGGTTAGTGCACTTATAGTCCATGTAATAAGTGCAATATAAATGTTAGCCACTCTTCTAATTGTTAGATATATTTGCATTATCTACTTAAGTTATTGAAGAAATAAATTGATTGGAGTTGAGGACAATATTGCCCCAAATGGCTAATTCTCCACTGAGAGACTGAGAGATTATTATTTTCTGGAGTGGGGAGTGGAGAAAAGATTGTACCAAAGTTTCATCTTGTGTGATTAGCAGCATATTACCTTTACCTTGGTATAACATAGTTTTGGAACACATGGCATGAATGTGAATAATTACAAAAAGGATTTGCTACAAACAGCCAGAAAAAAATGAATATATTCATTAAGTATATACCATATGCCAAGCACTGTTCTAGCTCTGAGGATGCAACAATATAGTCTTTGCTTTGCTTTCTTAACTTTTGGTAGTTAAACAGTCAAACTAAAAAAACAAAACAAAAACAAAAACAAAACCCACTTTTTTTCTTGTGTTATCTTCATCTACAATTTTTCTATCTTCTATTATTTTATCATAACTAATATTTTTAATTTCAGTATTTAGCACATTTCGAAGGCTGCAAATAAAGGATTATCTACTTAGGAAAAGCCTTTTTTCCCAGCTGTTAAATCGAGCTACTCTGTCATCATTTTCTTGTGGTATTTCAAGTTGCAGATTCTTAATCTTCCACCTTACACTAGGAACAAGCATTTCTGGCATAACTATTTCATCACTAATATTTATCATCATCTTTCAGTTGACTGAGAAAATGACTACAACAGTATAAATCTTCATACATTATTTGGCAGTTTATTGTTACCTCCTGATTTTATAGTCAAGAACTGTTTGAGGCCAAGCTACAGAATACTCTCAGCAGCCTCAGACAAGAAACACTTTCTCATAGCCTATGCGTAGCACAGCTTATAACGCCAGGAAGGGGAAGCACTATATATTGACATATCTGATTCTAATTTTAGACTTTTAAAGGTGCTTACATGTAAACACCCTGATTCTGTACTTAGAAGAATTGGTGAATACTCACTTGCCATAGCTAAAAGAAAGATAAAGATGTAAGAATCCTGTTGATTGCCAATGAAAGGCCTTATGAGTGCAATTAGGTCTGTTAGGGCATCATCATTTGAAAGCACAATAATAAATATCATTTCAGAGGCCACAATAATTATTGTTTTGTTCAGTCTTGCTCCAGAAAACACATCTAACAGATCATCCTCATCAGTTTTTGGGGGTACATTTTGAAGCCAATATATGCAGGAAGAGCAACAATCAGAAGATATTTTTATTTAAAATCTGGTTCTGAACAGAAGTATGAGGAGTGGGCAGAGCATGCTTAGGTCCTTTTAAGTAAGAGCTTTGAGGAGTAACACCTTCCCTTAAAGTTATCGGGGCCCAATTTGTAGCTTTTGTACTTTGGGATCAAGAATTCCATCCATCCAGATTTTTAAGGCCGTTCAAACACTTTTTTTTTTTTTTTTTTAGAGGAAAGGCTAGCTATAGAACGACTTTGTTGGAATGAGGCAGCCTCTGTGTCAGTAAAGGTGCATCACACTCTACAATTTTCATGATTTGCATGAATCAACCTTGCCACATCATACGCTAATCAGAGATTATTCCTCTGATGAAAACTTACCTTCATTTAATAGTGATTCTTCCCTTGACACATATGAGAATTCATCCAAGGAGCAGCCACAGGTACAGTAGACACCCAACTATATGTTCTCTGTCCTTTGTATGAAATCATCATTCTAGGTGATCAGAAAAAAAAAGCAAGTTCTCCTTTCTCAAAATATGAGAACTCCCATTTCTATCACATTTCCCTTTTTTCTATGGCTGCCAAAGTGTTAAATTACTGTACCTCGTTCATTCTGAGTTCTGGTTACCACCACTAGAGGACTACAACTAAAGTTTGTTCAGGGTTGCACTTGTAGCCTTATCTTGACTGTAGATATATATTTTAACCATACATATATATAAAGTGTTTCAAGTAGCCTTAAATTTTTGAATGTGAATACATTTCAAGATATAAATTATAACTAAATACTCCAAAGCAGCGGCCCATCAAGGACCGATTTTGTTGAAGACATTTTATCCATGAGCAGTGGATGGTTTCAGGATAAAACTGTTCTGCCTCAAATCATCAGGCATCAGATTCTCATAAGGGGCGCACAACCTAGATCCCTTTCACAGGCAGTTCATGAGCGGGTTCGTGCACCTGCGAGAATCCAATGCCATCTCTGATCTGACAGGAGGTGGAGCTCAGGCGTAATGCTCACTCACCTCCCCACTCACCTTCTGCTGTGCGGCCTAGTTTCAGTACTGGTTCATGGCCTGGGGCATGGGGACACCTGCTCTAAAGAATACTAAATGTCAGTATGGAACTGAATGGTTCCGTGTGTTGTCTACGTGAGGTTTTGAGTCAATGCGTTGAAGATGTTCATTCTTTGAGGTTTTATCTTTGGCAAATTGTGAATTAGAATTTGTTAAGCAGCTGCTAAACATTGAGTATATCACTTTTGTGTAGTATATTTTTCTTCTCCATCTCAGCACTGTCTGGGCGCACTGCCTGCTTTAACTCCCTAGCAGCTTTTAAAAGATCTTGGATAAGGGTAAGTCAGCACAGACAAAAACCCACACTTAGTAATGGACAAGTTCTATAGTAAGACTTTCATTATGCTTAAATTGCTCTGTTGTTCAAACATTGTAAAACCTATTTATAACCCCAGGTCTTGTTCTAATGCTCTAACCTTTATTGGTATTATACATGTAATATGATATGAAACAAGACTTTGATTATTTCCAAAACTGTTAATACCAGACATGGAGTGAGAATAGCATTATAATTCTGACGACTGTTAAGAAAACATAGCAACTATTTTAGAATTAAAAAAATGAACCTTTTACTTGGAAAATTTTTAAAAATTTGGAATTCCCTTGGAAGGTGTTGTTATATTTGTGTCGGATGGCATGTTTTAATTTTTGAATTGCCCTGCAAAGTTATCTGTCAGTTTAACAGTAATCATTAAATGACCTCCCCCCCAAAAAATGACTGACATTGATGAAGAAAGCAATAACTTCATTTGATTGGAGATTTAGATTTTCTGGGTGTGTATCTCAGGTGATATAAAGTGCTATACTGCTACCTTCTGTATTTATTAACAAAGCCAAGGCTACTAGCTGCAATTGACAGGAGTATAGGAAGTGTGGCTTTAGATGAGCTGGTCTAACCAGATCACACAGTGTTTTGATGTTAGATGTGTTTTTAAAAACTTGGAGCAACATTTTATTTTCTCAAAGACAGTTAAGTAGAAATAGGAAAACTATTTGGTAGTCATTCATTTAAATAATTTTGGGGGGTATAATGCCTGAGATAAGTAAAAGAGTTATAGCTTATTCTGAGTGGTTTAATCTAGAAAGCCATTTTTAATCCTTATTATATTGAATCAACCTCAAAATGGTAGAACAATAACCAATTAAGTTAATACTGTAGCTTCACGCAAAGTAATTATTTCAGGTTTATGGATTTTCTTCTGTTGAGGGAAAATAAAAGCACCCTATAGCGATTGTTATTGACTTAATTTTCTTGATGCCATAGGCCTATACAAAGTAGTCAGCATTTTTGCTTTTGGAGGTAACACATTTTCTCTTGCTTCTAAGTTGCTAGGTCATGTATTAAATTGCTCAGTATACCTATTTTAATGCACTGGCTACATGCTGAGCAAATTATACTACATACTGAAGATCTGAATCTAGTAATCTATGTTGTTAGATAATTTGAAAGTCTAGAAATGTTTCTTTAAGGAAATGTACCAGGGAATTAATTTCTACCCAATTTCAATATTCAAATATTTATTAACTTTACACTAAAGTTTCTTCTCTGACATTTAGACATTTTCATTACTTTTATAACAAATGGGGTACAACTGTAAAATTTAATTTTTATTATTTAAATTAATTATGCATATAAAAATAAAGACACTTATATATTATTATAAAATTTTATGTGATATAGTGAGCAGCACTTAAGCTAACATAAACTTAACATTTCTACTGGCAACTTAAATAAAAGCATTATATATACAAAAATAACAATGAAGAAAAGTCTACTGCTGTGTATCTTATTTTGTGTTTTCCCCTCACACAGAAAAAAGTATTTTAAAATCTCATCACTTGCAAGAGCAAATTTACTTTCTTACTGAAAATGATCCACTTGCTTTTGTGTAGGTTAACCTCGTGCTTGAAAATCTATTTTAGATTTTCTCTGCATATGTGTCTCAGGGTCACTAAATAATGTATTTTAACCATAATAATATTAAATTATGTTTTTCTTACTATTATTTCTGTGATGTGTTTTATGATACTCTTCAGATTTACTGGAAAATGCTTCCTTATGAACTAATGGCAGTGGTACAAACTATATTTTGGTATATACCAAACTAGGATATACCAACTAGGATACCTTCAATCGCAAGTAAGAAACACAGTTCCTCATTAGATAAACAACAAAAAGGGGGTTTTCTTGGCTTTCATAAATAAAAAATTTAAATGGGTATAATGAACTCTAAGATTGCCTCCTGTCCATCCGGCGGCTTATTCATAACCAAGGACTCAGAATCTTTTTTCCTCTTTGCTATAATTTCTGCAGTGCCAGTTTATCCTCATCTGGCTTTCCTTGTGGTCCTAGGATAGAACCACACATTTTCTTGTTCAGAGTCAAAAGAAGGGAACATGTCTGTCCTAGTTTTCCAAAAGAGAATTCGAGTTTGGTTGATTGAACCAACTTAATTACCTTGACCAAACTTATACCAGCATTACCAAGAGAATGTAATCTGCTGATTGGCTTAAGTCATTTGATAACCTGTCTGGGCCTAGAAGATAAGGAGAGAAGTTCAGCTTTATTGTAATTACGTGAACTTTACTGGAATTATGTGGGGAAACATAGGTACTCTAATGAAAAAACAGGATACTTCTAAGAAAGAAGGAGGATCCTGGGTAGGCACCTACAACTACCCATGTCTATAGCTTGGATATTCCATTTTTAAAAAGTCATATGTTTTCTTTTTTTTTTAAAAAAAATTTGTTTTCTTTTTAAATTTGTTTACTTTTTCTATGATTTTTAAAATATTCATTTGCTTTCTTATTTTTTTATTTAAAAATCCAAAGACATAACAGAATTATTCCATCATAGCTTAACAGTTTAGCAAGGTAGTTACTCATTTTTGCAAAGTGAAATAGAGAGAGAAAAATATTTTGGAGTTATGTGAGAGTAAAAAAAACATTATTTACTCTTACAATAAAGTTGAGACTAGCCATCTCAACTTTTCTGTAGAATGGGGTAATGGTAATTCAGCTATTAAATTTAAATGTTGAATAAAGGAGAAAGGCACAAATCTAAGTCATCTATAATTGTCAGGAACAAAGGAAAATAAAGCTAAAAGTAAACTTTTAGTCAATCAACAGCTATTTATTGGACACTTACTATGTTCTCAGCACGATGCTGATTCCTATGGAGGATTCCAATCAAGTGTAAGAGAAGAAGCTGCTTTCAAGAAGTGTATAGGCTACATGCAAAGTCAAGATGAACACATAAGAAACAAAGGCAAATAACAGAAGACACTATATGATTTGGTACTAAATTATATGGAACAGACTATGTACTGGAGAGGAAGATTTGGAATAGCCTAGATTTTGTTAACGAAAAACTCACAGAGGACAGGAGCCAGGCATTGACTCATACATAAGGTCTGCAGACAGGAAAATGAAATGGAAGACTTTGTAGATGGGAAGATTAGTAACAACAGTGTGAGGAGGTAGAATTGAGCATGGTGAGTGTAGAAATAGTGGTGAGACAAGTTGGTCTGCAGCAACTTCACAATATGTATTAAAGGTTTGTTTTCATTATAACTTACTAAGTAAAATGGGGCAAGGATATAAAAGGTCTTGATCTTCAGTTACTGTCTATGAAAACTAATCTCCAGGGCTGGGTGCGGTGGCTCACATCTGTAATACCGGCACTTTGGGAGGCAGAGGTGGGCAGATCACTTGAGGTCAGGAGTTTGAAACTATCCTGGCCAACGTG
>NW_012105753.1:364308-405111 GCF_000951045.1 Mandrillus leucophaeus | reverse complement strand
GTTGTTGAAAATAGATTTTAGGAAGATTAGTTCAAGTTCATGTATAGGATGCGCTGGAGTGACTAACTGGAAACAAGCAAAATAGTTGAAATGCTTTCTTGATAATTTATCCATGAGAAACTGAAAGCAGGGATCATGGTAGACCCAGAGGGAATACAGTATTTTCTTTCTGTTTGCTGGCAATTACCAGACATGGTATATCATCTGCGGAATTTGCTGTTAAAACACATGGCAGAACAGTGTAGTTGAAAGAACATGAGTTTTGGAATTAAACATGGGTTCGAATCCCAGCTCCATGTTTTAAGTAATGTGAAACTTCAGGCATGCTTCTTAATCCCTGTGAATGCTAATTTCCTTGAGTCATATAAAGATACAGTATTTGTTTCAATGGACTGCTGGCATTAAATAACAAATGTAAAGTGCTTAGACTTCTCTCTTCTTACTAACACTACCCAAATTTCTTACCCACTGGAAATAAAAAACCAGAAGAATTCCTATGCCTAAGAAAACATTTGAACATTCTTCATCAAGCAGGTCATAGAAATTCCATAATGTCACAAGGCAGAGCTTTCCAACTCATCCCTAGTAAATGGCTTAGGTGAAAGTAGAAGAAAGTTAATTGTCCAATTACTAGATAAAAGTACAGGTGTTCTCTGAAACAATGTTTTTTTTTTTTGTTTTGCAACAGGGTCTTGCTTTCTCATTCAGGCTGGAGTGCAGTGGTGCAATCTCGGCTCACTGCAACCTCTGCTTCCCTGGTTTCAGTGATTATCCTGCCTCAACCTTTTTGAGTCTGAGGCAATTTGATCCTTATTGAAAAGGGTAGCTGAGGGAGTGAAGAGAATACTGAGTTTAGATCCCTTTAGGGTTCAGATCTTAGTCTTGCCACTTGGTGTGTCCTTGGGTGAATAACAGTCCCATCATAAAAGTGGCCTAATAGCATAGTTGTGGACAGAAAACAGGATGACACAGAAAACACTTGATAAAACTTAACCTCCCTAGAAAGAATTAGGACATTAGTCATTTTAATGTCTTTGGATAGTTTAACTATGAACTAATCTTTTAATCATCTTTGGAGAGAGGAAAGTAGTTAAAATAATTTATAATATCCTAACCCTGGGTAAGAATTGTCAACTTCAGATTATCTGCGAAAATGTATATGTACTTTAATTAATAGGATGCCTTCTTAACTATTAATACTAAACATGTATATAATCATATATTTTGTCCTTTTCCCTTAAATGCTCCCCCAGAGTACACAAAGTAGTCTTTGTTTTTGTGACAACGATTAGTACCCATTGGTTTTTTACATCCTTTGCAGCTGTGCATTCACAGTATATTTAGGGAAATAATTTGAATCATCCTGACCTTAAAGCTTGATGACAATTTGGGGATATTTTCCAGCTAATCTCTCATAATGCTGATTCCGAGGAAGAAGAAGATGCATAGTATCTGGGATGGGAACTAGAGTAGTATTTCCCAACCAGTACTAACTGAGTCTGTGAAGATCCTCCTAGCATGTCATGGTTAAGGCTGCTGAAGAGTTCTGCTCTATGAAGAAACATAAATCTTGACATTGACCTGCCTGCAAAAATGGGGTGCTTCTTCAAAAGAGGAATTCTACTTACGATATTTGAAGCCAGATCTTTCTGCAACCATTCTTATTACTACAAAATTTGAAAATAAATGTCTAAGATATGAGTTTCTTTTCCAAACAGAAAGGAAGCATATAAGTTGTAAGAGATGTGGTTGGCAGGGTAGGTGAGGGCCAGATTATGTAGGACTGTATTAGACTTTATGTTAGTTGACTATTGCTGCATGACAGATCATCCCCAAACTTAGTGGGGATATTGTTAGCTTAAAACAGCAATAAATATTATCATCACAGTCACTGTGGAGTGGTGGCTTCGTTGTGCAGAGTTTCTCATAAGGTTGTAGTGAAGATGTTAAACAGAACTGAATTCACCTGAAGGCCTTTCTAGGGCTAGAGGAATTTGAATTCTGTTTTACTTTATTCATTTATGTAACAAATATTTATTGAACACCTACTATGTGCTAAGCATTTCTGTGGGCACTAAGTAAAGCCTCTCAGAGAGAGTAACACTTATGTCGAGGCCTGAAAGATGAAGAAGATATGGTAAGAGTTTGCAATATCTCTGCGCTTGCTGTATCTGTTCACCTCCTATTCTCTCCTTAACCTCTGTAACTGGCCAGTCTACTTGGTGGTCACTAATCTCTGGGTTAAAAATTCCTCAACTGTAAAATGGTGGCATCTGTTTCCTAGATGAAAATGCTGCAACATTTTCATCTAGGAAAATAGGGCAGTCTCTTTTAATCATTGAAATATATTTACTAAGCTTAGCAATGTAAGATTGAAAGTAAGAACAAATAAAATGAGTAGTTTACAGAGACATTTTGTGTAATCATTTGAAATTTCCATGATCAGTTTCCACTCTTGTGATATATTTTAGAGAATGTGATTTAGCTTATGCATCATCTATGAAATTACCTAAGGTCTATCTTTAGCTGAGTGGTAATATAATGAATTGTAGTTTTCTATATTAAGTTCTGGCTAAGAGATCTTTGAAGGTTTTTTTTTTTTTTTTTTAATTTTAAGACCTGTAAGAATTCTTTTCAAGATGCATTCTTGCTTTGGCTTTTACCCATACTAGTAATTTCTCTTACTGTTCTTTCACTATTCATTAGACTCAGGTTTAGAGGGAAAAATTCCCCAAGTGAAATATGTGTCTGCAGCAAAGACACTCATACTTCCCATACAGACACTACATCTTTTGAGAGACAATGGAGCAAGAAGAGAAAAGAACAATAACGAACATTCCACTTTCTCTGTATCTGCCATCCTGATTTCATTTAGACCTCCCAATGTTCTCTCTGATCTGTGTGCATAGGCCAGAATATACCTTCTTCACAGAATTAATTGCTCAGTCTTTAGTATTCCAACAGCATTTTATTCATGTTTCTCTTTTCGAAATTATAGTATGTCTGTAGCCTTAAATGATTCTATGTAGATGTATTCTGTGAATTGTCATTTTTTTTTTACTCTTGAGAGCAGGAACAATATTGTATTCATGTTTGTTACTTTCAGAACACCTAGCCCCGTGCCTAGGAATAATTTTTAAAACAAATCTGGTGCTATAAAAACTGTTGAAAAGGAATAGTAACATTGACCCTTATATTAAGATAAAAGTAATTTTATATGATCACTTTTTTTAAAGTCAACCAAGTGATGAATCTTCACTTGTGTAAGAGCAGAATAAAGTTATGCGTGCCAGGAAAATTAAGGCTGAAAAGTTAAGATTCTTTAAAATTGATATAATGACAATTCTTAGAGTTGAAGTTCTTGTCTAAAACATTGGTGCTAAACCATTAATTACCTTGTATATTAACAGTATTTTTCTCTGTATAATTTCTTTGAAATGACTTATGAATATCAATAAATTTACTTGCTTTAAAGATTTTCCAAAAGCTTCATTAAATCTGTATCCGATATGTAAAAATATAAATATTAGCTCTTGCACATTCAATTTCCCAAGATAATCCAATTACCAAAAGGAATTTTCACCATTGGCTAAAACCTGATTACTGGTTTATAGTTACATTACTAATGTAAATAGGAAGATATTTTTGTAATAAGTATTTGAATTCCCTAAAATACAGCATGATTTCTATATTTGAAGAAAAGCATTATAGCTGTTTAATAAACCTGAGAACTATTATCAATGACTGATAAATAATACAGACGGAATGCACTGCTAATCTTCCTAATCATGAAGCAGAGTATAAACAAATGAAGAGTAAATTACATTTTAAAATACTAAAATCATATTAATACTTGTAATTCTCACTTCTTGGGATTTAACAAAAACCTGCTTTCCACTCTTCTGGACTATAGTCTGGCCTCCGTTTTCCAATATATCCTCCCCATTCCTCACCAAGTAATATCTTTAAAAAGCAAATGTATCTGTGTCAAACCCCTGTACAAAAAACAATTCCTAGCAAGGCTTTCAGAATAAAATTCAGACTCCTCAGCAAGGCAAACAGGGACTGATCCCTGCCTATCTCAGCTGCTTCTCCCCAGTAACAATGCATTATTTGTAAGTTTCCATATGTCCTGTGTTGTCTCATTGCACGGTGTTCCTTCTCTTTCAAATACCTTTCCTGCTTCTGTGTCTTCAGTGTCTTCTAGCTGTTACTCCCAGTAACTTCTTTCAGATATCATTTCCTTATCTAGTTGAATTATGGGTCTTTCATCTGTGTTCTCTTTATATCCAACACATGATTTTTTAAAAAACTAATTATATAGGTGTTCACTAAACTGTAATACAGAATTTTGCTAACTTGTCCATCTCAGTCTCTGGGCTGTGAATTCTTAAAACAGGAACCTTGCATTTTGTCTCTGAATCGTTAAAACTGAACACAATGCATAGCAGTGAAAAGTCACCAAACATATTTTTGTTGAGTAAATATAATGAATAACAAATAATTCATAGATTTCTATACACAGGGGTAATGTTCAAAATATTTAATAACCAGTTGCTAGGGGCACCTGTTGGTCACACCAGAACTACTATAACAACTGGTAATGCTGTTCTTATTTCACCCACCCAGTATCAGCCTGGGCTGTGGATATCTTTGACTTTTTTATACCAAAAAGGAGAAAATGCATCTATTTTGGTACCTACATGCAACCAGAGACTTTTTAGAAACACACAGAGACAAAAGGTGTTGGAAAGCACCTGGATGCATGTACGCAGAAGCCAATACAGTTATGTTCTTAAGCTATTAATATGTGATGATAAATGCTTTCCTATAAAGTTTACAGTAGAGTGGTGTTAAAGTGCTGCCATGCCTTGTCCTAATTACCCAAAGGCATGTTTTACATTCTCCAGTGGGCTATTTTTTGTTGTTAAATACCAGTAAGTTAAGAGAGAATAATTTCCACATTTTAAGGACCTGTAGTAAATCTTTATTGCTTTACTTCACATGTTTTGTAACAATAAACAACTCTCCGATCTCTGAACCAAAGCTTCCTTCATCTTTTATGTACACTACTGCAAAGGGTACTGCAGGAGCTGATTGACAACCTACTTCCTTTCTTGTGTCCTAGCACCCCAAGCCAAGGCATCTGTTTTCACCAGAATGAACTTTCTAAAATGCAAATGTGATTATGGTGCTCCCTACCAAAATACATTCAGCTTTTCTGCATCACCTGTAACAAACTTTTCAAGGCAATTTAAAAAATGTGCTTTTAAAAAAATGCTCATTTTTGGGCTTTGCACATGGAGACTCCAATTCAGCAGGGACGAGGTGGTAGAGTGGTACCTAGGCACTCTTAAAAACTTTTACAGGAGATTCTATCACACAGCCAGACTAGGAAAATTCATCCACAGGATGGAGTTCTAATACCATTACAGGGAAGAGACTATTCAGAAACTGCCACCTGCCTGTCACTCCCAGATCACTTATTAGCTGCAAGACTTCGGCTTAATTATGTAGGTATCTGAGCCTCAGCTGCCTCAGTTTGAATGAGAATGCTAGTACAAATGTTGCAGCACTCTTCTAAGTATTAGATGTAGTATTAGGTCATTTATCATCCAAACTGAGGCACTATTAATAATTACTCCAGGATACTATGATAAACTTGAGCTGTCCCAGACAAACCAGGACACTATAATCTAAGGAGATCTATTCAAAGCATTTTTTACAGTGGATATAACAGAAGCTCAATAAGTCACTTTCATTTTTATCATTCTTCACATTTGCTCCCCTACTTTGCTGGAAGCTGTAGCACACCAGGGTCATGGCACAAGGCACACAAGTGATGTTTGTGAAATGCTCTAACCAAGATTTTGAATGTTCGTCTGTCACTACCCTTCTCCCCATATACTTGATACTTTCTTCCTTGATTTTTTTTGTTTTGTTTTAATTTTTTATTTCTATAGGTTTTAAGGGAACAGGTGGTGTTTGGTTGCATGAATAAGTTCTTTGGTGGTGATTTCTGAGATTTTGGTACACCCATCACCCGGGCAGTATACACTGTGCTCAATCTGTAGTCTTTATCACTCCGCTCCTTCCCACCCTTCTCCTCTAAGTCCCCAAAGTCCATTGTATCATTCTTATGCCTTTGTATCCTCATAGCTTAGCTCCCCCTAAGAGTGAGAACATATGATGTTTAGTTTTCCATTCCTGAGTTTCCTCACTTAGAATAATGGTCTCCAGTTCCATCCAGGTTGCTGCGAATGCCCTTATTTCATTCCTTTCTATGGCTGGGTGTTAGTACATGGTATATATACATACCACAATTTCTTTATCCACTTACTGATTGATGGGCATTTGGGGTGGTTCCATATTTTTGCAATTGTGAATTGTGCTGCTATAAACACATGTGTGCAAGTATCTTTTTCATATAATGACTTCTTTTCTTCTGGGTAGATACCCAGTAGTCTCCCTTGATATTTTTTATAAGCCTTGATATTCCCCTCCTTTTCTCCTCTACCACTTTAGCTCATCTCTTTGTAGGTCCCAGGACAAGGAATGCAAAGAGGCCCGCTTGTAATTTATTTTTTAAAATTAAAAGCTGCATATCAAGCTAAAAAATGGTTAAGTATCTCCTATTTTGACAGGTTAATCATGACAGGTCCAAAGTTAGATATCCTGGAATGCCTGGAGTTGCACACAGGACTGTGATGAGGGCAGTGCCAATCCTGGGGGCCTACCACCCAGTCCCCTTTCTACTCCTGTCCCTAACTCCATCTGTGTGACGGGAGCATCACATGTAAGGGTGTGGACACACAAACCTGCACATATTCAAGCTTTGTACATCTCCCACTTCTACCTTTCCTAGCAAACAGCTTGAAGGGTGTGTATTATATACCTGTTGCCACTGTAACAAATTACTACAACACCAATGGCTTGAAACAGCACAAATTTATTATTTTTTAGCTTTGGAAATTAGTCTTACAGGACTAAAACCAAGATGTTGGCATTGCTGTTTCCTTCCGGAGGCTCTAGGTGAAAATCCCTTTCCTTGCCTTTCTCAACTTCTAACACACTTCATTCTATGATCATGGTCCCATCCTCCATCTCCAAAGCCAGCAGTGTAGCATCTTCTCTCCTCTTTGCCTTCTGTCTTGCTCTTGTAAAGACCCCAGTGATTACACAGAGCCTGTTTAGATAATCCAGGATAATCTCCTCATCTCAATTGTTTTTAACTTAATCACATCTACAGAGTCCCTTTTGCCAAATTAGGTAGCATTTACAGGTTCCAGAGATTAGGATGTGGACATATGTGGGGGCCATCATTCTGTCTCCCAAAGGGTGTGCATACCAATGGACACTTGAGAGGATGAACCCAAGGAAGAAGTGTGAGTGAGCATTGGAGCCACACTTGGGAACACCTAGGCAGGGATTCTGGTCATGGAGGAGCTGTAGGGTCATGGTGAGCATGTCCTCTTGGCCCTCAGGATTCTTTGCCCTGCCCAGCCAGAGGGGGTCCCTCTAAAGCTCAGAACCCAGAGCAGGGTCCTTTCTCAGGCAGGGACCTCAGCATAGTACATCTCCTTTCTCCTGCTGATCTGGCAACCTCTGCCTGATTCCCTTTCTCTTGATCTCTCTATAAGACTGTCAGAGAAAAGCATGTTAGCAAATTGTTTTACTGTATCAAAAGTTCTTTTTCTTTTATTTTCATCCCTGCCTTTTGCTTGTCATGAAAGAGCCCCATTCCACACCCACTCATTGTTTTTACCATCCTCACTGACTTTCCCTTCCTTTGAATCTCTAATTCTATCCTTCCGCCACCTCTTCAGTGTTCTTAAAATACACAAGATTTCACCTGCTTGCTGTGTGTGTGTGTTTTTTTTAAAATATGCTATCCAGCTAGCAAGTTATTCCTGAATCCTACAACATTGTTAATTCATTCCTCTTATATTTCTTTTTTAGTTCTAAATTTTCCTCCAGCATTTGGAGCCTGAAGAGTTTCTTCTATAATCTAATTTAAAATCACTCTACTTGGTCTACTTGCATACTCTCTCTTTATATTTTGCTGGATGTTGGCCATTTTAAATAATGTTTCCACACTTATACTATATATACAGAAGAACTTATATTTCCAAAAAAGTATCTTTAAAAAATGTTTTCTCCCTGTAGTCCCAGCTACTCGGGAGCCTGAGGCAGGAGAATTGCTTGAACCTGGGAGGCAGAGGTTGCAGTGAGCCAAGATTGTGCCACTGCACTCCAAACTGGGCAACAGAGTGAGACTCCATCTCAAAAGAAAAAAAAAGTTTTCTCTTAAGTTTTTAAAAATCTCTGAACTCTGATCTGTGTTTTCACTTATTCTTGTTAATGCATGGAAAGTTTAAGCAATCATCTATGTTTAAGGTCTACATAGTTTGGAGAGCTTATGAATTATTTCACAAGAAGGTTTTGTAGATTTTTTCCTTAATGAGACATTACATATTCCTAAGGCTCTGATGAAAAGAAAATTTGCCCATTTAAATTTGATTTAAAATTCATATTATACAATTTCAGTAATTTTAAAAATCTCTGATTATAATAATGTTATAATATTACTATAGTGTGTGCTCCATTAGGGTGCATGTGTCTGTCTTATTTATCACTGTAGCTCAGCGATAGTTTAGCCACCAGTGGCTGTATTTTAGCAAATAACTGAGAAAGTGAATGTGAGAATGAGTGATAGAATTTCAAAATGGCTTTTAAAAGCAATATAAAGATGTTCCATATAAACCATGCTGCCTCGGCCGGGCGCGGTGGCTCACGCCTGTAATCCCAGCACTTTGGAAGGCCGAGGCGGGCGGATCACAAGGTCAGGAGATGGAGACCATGGTGAAACCCCGTCTCTACTAAAAATAGAAAAAATTAGCCGGGCGCAGTGGCGGGCGCCTGTAGTCCCGGCTACTCGGGAGGCTGAGGCCAGAGAATGGCGTGAACCCGGGAGGCGGAGCTTGCAGTGAGCCGAGATCGCGCCACTGCACTCCAGCCTGGGCGACAGAGCGAGACTCCGTCTCAAAAAAAAAAAAAAAAAAACAAAAAAAAAAAACATGCTGCCTCAATCAGAACACTGAAATATAGACTTTTAAATTCTCAATCAAATTTGTAGTCTCTCCTAGACTATTCTGCTGTGAGTAGTAAATTACTTCACTAAGGGTGCTAACTAAACTGTGTATATTCAAGATAACCATGGTCTGTTTAAATAGTTTATGAATGATAAATACAGAAGATATTATATAGATGTTATTTTATAAAGATGCTATAGTGATAATTCTGTATGTTATAGAATTATATAGACACTGAGATACCAAATATGCTAAAGACACTAAGATATCTACCTTTTTTTTTTTTTTTTTTTGAGACAGAGTCTTACTCTGTCACCCAGGCTGCAGTGCAATGGCCGGATCTCGGCTCACTGCAACCTCCGCTTCCCGAATTCAAGTGATTCTCCTGCCTCAGCCTCCCTAGTAGCTGGGATTACAGGCATGTGCCACCATGCCCGGCAAATTTTTGTAGTTTTAGTAGAGATGGGGCTTCATCACTGTCCAGACTGGTCTCAAGCTCTTGACCTCACGATCCACCCGCCTCGGCCTCCCAAAGTTCTAGTATAGGCATGAACCACTGCGCCTGGCCACTAAGTATCTTTAACACAGTGTTAGCAGATGAGAAATGTGACTCTCTGGTACTGAAATGAAGACAGGAAATGAGGGAAACTATCTTCCTTAACTCTTTTTCCTCATTGCTTTAGGAATTGTGTATGGTGCTTGGTTCACTGCAATTTTGTCTAGCTTTATAATGGTAAAAATGTGTATAATTTCTTCAGTATGAAAGTATTTTATATAGCTTCACTAAGTCGAAGGTTTACTTCCTCGTGTTCTCTCTTATACAAATGATTGAAGATGTCTTTTTTTTATTTCTTGTCCTCAGAATGGCTTTACTCCTTTATACATGGCTGCCCAAGAGAATCACATTGATGTTGTGAAATATTTGTTGGAAAATGGAGCTAATCAGAGCACTGCTACAGAGGTAAGACTGTCAGCCCTAAAGTCTTGAATTCTTTGATCTTAATGTCCATATTCTTTATATCAGTCTGCAAATAATCTCCATTACTTTGTCTGAAATATGCTAGGAACGTTCATGTTACTATTATAATCGCAACAGTGGTTATGAACAAATGACTCAGGCTTGTGCACGGAGTTCCATCAGTTTATGCCTTCATTTTGGATTCGTGTCTACTTATTCTTACATAAAATCATGCCTCCATCAGTTTTCCATCCTCTGGCCTTTTGGGAGCTTTGTACCATTCTAAAATTCAATTACAGTAAATTCTACTCATCTCTTTGCACCAATATTTTATCTTTGTTAGGATCTAATATAATTCCTTAATGGAACAACATTTTTACCATCAGAAATAATTCATAAGTATCTGTGTTAGCACAGTTTCATGAGGAATGTCACTAAAAAACACCCTGTACCTTATTGAAGCACAAATTATGAAACATGGTTGTGTGACTGATTATGGCAACAATTGAATAGAATGTTCAAAATCAGTCTAGTTTTAAAGAGTTCCAGGACATCTGGACCTAATAAGTGAGAGTGGACAGGGGCCTTGAGAACATCAGTTTTCTTTCCTAAGCACTTATTATTTCACCTAGTAAGTAGAAACTGCTTTGTATTTTCCTTCTCATTTTTACTTAGGTAGGCAGATTAAGCAGCAAGTTCAAGGGCTGTCTGGGGCAGTGATTTCAAGTGATGCTCCAGAAGCTCTTGTGCTTCGGGCCACTGAAAGGTTGGGAGTGGGCCACATGCAAGAGGAGAGGAAGAGAGCTCGCCTGAGACATGTCTCTCCTTACCTCTTTCAACCAGCGTATATGGGCTTGGCTTTTCCTATTTCATATTTGGTGGCCCCACTGATAAAATTTCAAAACTCCTGGCCTGAAGTGAAAGAAGACTGATGGATTCTTGTTACCCAGAAATTATCTTAAGATAATTTTTAATGTGGCTTCCTTTCTGGACAATTAAGTCTTTAGGACATGAACTCCCTTCTATGCTGCATTAGAAGGAGAGGTTATTAAAATATAATAAATCCTTTTCCAGTCCCTTTGGGAGAAAACTTTTTATGGAGCCAATTGCAACGACTTTCTGACAGCTTATTCTCATTAGTTTAAAAAAAATCCAAGAAAACACTATGAATGAGACCATGTTGCCTACCTATGACTGGAAAACACAACTGCCCAGTATGAAATGTTTTTGAGTTCTCTATTCAATACACACAGATTTTATACTCTTGCCACTTGGATATAGTGTGATTTTTATGATTTGGGACCTTTTCTTTCCTCAGACACTAGTTCTGTCCATGAGTACCATGTGAATATCTTCGGGCAGAGCTCAGGTAACAATATGAGTCTGCATCTTTGCATCTGGGCCTCTGAGAAATATATCAAAATAAGGACATCTATGTTTGCTTTATTTGATTTTGATTTTCTTGAAAGCAGAATCATTTACCAGATGAAACCTTTACTCTAGAGTGCTTCTATTTACCAAATAGACTTAAGGTTTCTAGTGTAGGATTTAGGAAAACTGAGCTTGCTGGCATTCCCAGCTGTCTCATGGCTTCTGGCTCCTTTGGTCTAGACCTCTGTAGCATTTCCCATTTGATTCCAAAAATACCCTTTTATGTACATTGCATCAGTAGGGGCTATGTTATACTTTGATCCCCAGAAAGTTAAAATCCTCTCTGATTCCACAAGGAAATGTGTCTTTTGCAAATAAATCATGTGAGGTTTTAAATTCTAGCTTAGACACATTATATATCTATTATTTGTTTCATTTTACAAACTCATTTAAATAGCTAAAATTACTTTTTTCCTATTGAATATATAAGCTTAATTGATTAAACTCTCATTGTCTGCACTAATGGTTATCAAAAAACACACATGGACAAATCTTTACGTATTCCTTTTTAGTGTATCATTTTGTTAAAAAAAAAAATAATAATGTTTTTACAGGGCTGTATGGTTGATTGCCATTTGATATCCTGTGTTATATTGCTAAATACCATCTACAGTCTTATGTGAACATGTGTGAATATACCTAAAGAAGGGACTTGCCCTGAGCTGGTTGGTAGCTAATTTGCAAAAATTAATAACTAATCAAGATATTATGACCACTTTAAAATCAAATAATTATGAGATTATTCAATGTGGCAATGAAATTCATGACTGAGAAGAAATATTTAAATTTCCCATAATTATGGCACTTAGCATTGGTAAATGAATGATGAAAAATGAAGCTACTGAACTTTCATATGGATTTCCTTTTAGTTGAGGTACTTGAACAAATCATTCCAAATGTTTAGCCTTATCCCATGCAGTATAGATTAGAGTGAAATCTACATGGTGAAGATCCAAGGTTAAATTCTCAGAAGGGAGTTCTCAGTCTCTCCAGTACCATTTTTATACAGTATTTCTCTACTCTCTTCCTTCTTCCTAAATGTTACCAAAATTAAAGGCCAAAAACTTTTTAACGACATTCTGTTCTGTGAGCAAATGCCTCATCCCCAAGAAAAAAATTAATTTCACACTCTTTTAATATAAACTATCACAGTGCTGCAGGAGATAATACATTTAAATATGTATGTGATAATGAGTCTGTGCTTTTCTCATTCGCAGAGCATTTAATATGTGCCAAACAAAGTTCTAAATTCAGGCTACTATTTTTCATCTTAAGATACTACATGCTTTACTCTTCCATTCTGTTAATGTGTTATGTTTAAAAATCAGTTATTATTAAAAAATTATTATTGCTGGTACTGCATACATGATACAATACACTTGAGGAAAACTATTTTTTCCTCAAAAGTCTGCAGTGACTTTAAAACAATTATTATTGGAAAAAAATTGAGTAGTTAAATTGTGATAAATTACCATTGTCTCTAGAGTGCAGTCTTGGGTTCAAGCGATTCTCCTGCCTCAACTTCCCAAGTAGCTTGGATTACAGGTACACACCACCACATCCAGCTAATTTTTTCTTTGGTATTTTTAGAGGAGATAGTTTTTCACCATGTTGGCCAGACTCGTCTCAAACTCCTGTCCTCAGGTGATCTACCCGCCTCGGCCTCCCAAAGTGCTGGGATTACAGATGTGAGCCACCCTGCCTGGCCTAGAATGCAGTCTTTCAATTTACCATTCTATTGTAAATTGTATTTTTTTCTCTATGTGAATGGAAACTTCTAACTTTGAGACTTGTTTTCCAACTTTTGTGGATTAAGGGTGTTTTTTTTTTCTTTCACATAAGTAGAGCCTAAAATATATTATTTTTTGATGTACTTGTCACCTTTCCAAGAACTGAATACTTGTTTCTAGAGAGAAAAATATAGCTTTCCAAGTTTTCTAGCATGATTATCTACTACTAAGTTTTCTCTACCTTTTCACTCCCCATGCTACTGGTTTTTTACTGTCTTCTTAAGTTTAGAATTGAAAACAGGTTTTTCTACATTGCCTAGCACATGTAATTTTATATCTAAATGGTCAAAATAATATAAAATTCAACTGTTAAGGGCATAATTAATAAATTAGCCTAATTTGCCAGAGTTTTAGATTGTATTGTTCCCTAAACTTCCAAAATTGAATTGGTAATAGATAACTCCATCCCTAGGGGCTGTTTTCCTTAACCATTCAGTGATATTTAGTAACCTGCATAGTCAATCATATATTTTATTTCCCTGTCTCAGTTACCATATCTTCGATTCCCAGTCAGACTTGGTCTCCATTCTTTCTACCCTTCCCACTTTTCTGCTTTACCTACAGAGGCATTATTTAGGATTGGTTCTCACTTTTATTTTTCGATTGCAACCATACATTTGAGCACATCCTGTATGTAGTATGTTTGTTAAAGAATGCGGATGTTTTTCAAAATGTATAGAATAGAAATTAGGAAAGCCGTTTGATTAAAGTATTCCATAATATGATGGATAACTGGTTATAATCTGCTTCTAATCTTCCCAGTAATATTTGGTTGTCAATCTTGATCATTAAAGATTAGAGCCATCATTGCTTAGAACTAAATCTCTAGCATCTAAAGATGTTAACAGACAATTTTTACCTTCTGTTTTACCAGGATGGCTTTACTCCTCTAGCTGTGGCACTCCAGCAAGGACACAACCAGGCAGTGGCCATCCTCTTGGAAAATGACACCAAAGGGAAAGTGAGACTGCCAGCTCTGCATATTGCCGCTAGGAAAGACGACACCAAATCTGCCGCACTCCTTCTTCAGAATGACCACAATGCTGACGTACAATCCAAGGTAAAAGCTGAACACATTTGTGGAAAGGAACTCTTTGGCTGCCAGACTCCTCCTGGGGGATGATAAAGAAGTAGGCCATGGTGATAATGCAAAATTATTTCTGGTCATAAAAAGAGATAAATGACTTTCAGAGGTATTTCAGAAAGAAGGGGACCATCTAAAAAAATTAAATGCAAGATAATTTTCTTTAAAAGACGAGGTTGAGCTTTTTAGAAATCTGCTTTCTTATTCTGTTTTTAGTCACAAATAATAGAATTTAAAAGATAAAATTGTATTGTGTAGTGCTTGGGGATGTCTTCTTTCAGTAGAATGCATTTTGGCATGTTGGAACAGTGTACCCAATTGCAGTGAGCATATTGACTGTTACCATAATTTTGCATTGTGTAATATCTTCCCTCTTTCTCCCAAACAACACTGCTTCAGATGATGGTGAATAGGACAACTGAGGTACAGTATTGTGGTTATACCAAAATTTACCTTGTCTTTATTTTTAGTTTTTGCCCAATTAGAATAAATGCTCACTAATTCATACTAATGATTACAAGTTCCATTAATGGGAAATTAATTTGGAAACCTTTCCCATAATGAAGGCAAACTGATAATTCAAAGATATTCAATGTAACATATAATAGAAGCATTATTTTATCAGTAAAACTATTTAAATAGGTTATTAGAGAATGAAATGAAACTCTTTCTTAACATATATTTTAATAAGTGAACTTTACTATTAACTTATTGTCAAGAAGAGATATGATTTTATTTCCTTAATGAGAATTCTCAGGTTAGAGTTTTTACAAAGTGAAAATTTGGGAGGTTTCTCTGCCACTGTGTTTTGTCTTTTTATCTAATTGCAGTTGCCCTTTTTTTCCTGTATGCTCTTTTTCTTTACCACATTTTATATAATAAATGATATTATTGAACGTATCAAGAGCAGACCAATTGCTTTTTCTTCTAAGTCTTAAAATACTTGTCATAGAATCGTATATTTTCCACATTCCAAAATAAGTCACTTCAATCAATAAGAACATTAAGTTCAGAAGCCTCTCAGTATGGTGTGTTTGTATATGTATGTATTTGGTAGTCTCTCCTTGGCCATTGCTACAGAGAGACACTAACACAAACATTGTTGATGTATATTACACAAATTAACCTATACTCAAAAACAAGTGACTATTTATGTAGGTCCGTTATTGTTTTGCTGAGGGGATTCTTTAGACTATCATCTCATTTGATGACTAGGTTATGGACTTATGAGCATTCTCACAGAGTATACTTGAATTATTTGTGTTATTTCTTTTGTTCCCTGTCTTTGTATGGAACCTAGGTCAGAGACAACAGAAAGCCCAACTGCTTGGTGAACTTGTTCACAACTAGAACCATACAAATTGATATCTTAATAACTAATTTCAGTACCTTTACTTTCTTAGATGCTTTTTGATGATTATTTAAGATACATTTTTGAAAGCGGTATTGGCTCTAAAGATTGTGAAAGCAAAAGTTTGGGTGAATTTTTACTGAGTTATAAATATTTCCTTGAAGACAATAGAGTAAAAAGAATAGAAACCCCTTTGTCTAATCCTGTAGAAATGTGAACTCTGCCTCCTGCTTCCATGTTAATCAGGGAAGAGTTCCTCTGAAGGGCTGATACCAGTTTTGTGCTGATCCAAGATTCACAGCCTGGGTATCATTATGAATGATCAGTGAGGCTATATCAGACAATAAGTTAGTTTATTTTTGCAAATGATATTACTATATTTAAAGACTTTGAAAATGATTCAGCCAGCCTCAGTATGTTTTTCTGAAACTAAATTGTGACATCAATAATAGACACACACTCAGGATATGTCTGAGTGACAGGAAATATCAAGATAAAAATGAAACAAATTTAGTCAATTATTTCCTAAAATATAAAAATTTGACATTTTATCAAATAACAGCCAGGTTGAGGGCTGATTTCCCCCTCCATTTTGACATGAATATTGGCATGATGTAAATGCAAAATAAAAATATCTTGATCATAGATGTGGGATTTTGATTAATAGTTACTGTTCTTATTTTGTGTCTTACTTCTCTCTAAGTGAGAAATTATTTGTAGTTAATGTTGCTACAGTAATAGCACAAATTTTCATTACCTAAGGTATTTGAATGCTTAATTAGGGTGTTTTTAAAACAAAGTCACAAAAGCCTATGTATCAACTCAACAGAAAAAAATGGTTGTAATTTTGAAAATATTTCTTAAAAACAATACAGTAAACAATTCATTTCAACTAAAAGAGAGCGATACCAAGTAACCCAAAATCTGCAGAATGTGATAGCAAATAACAGTTTCTGTTTTTCCCATAATCTTTTGTTAAGTAGTGAAACTTATGGAGAGTAAGAAAAATTATCAGATCTTTGTGTACTTTAATAAGAAAAGAGTTAATATGCTTCTATTGTGAAAATGGCAACAATTTTCAACTAGATTTTCATCGGAAAAAGAAAGAAAAGGAAATATATTTTTTTCATTTGATATTTTCAGACTCAGAGAGTAAACAGTTCTGTAATGCCCATTGAGTTGATTTAACCTGGTTGGTTCAACTACATTTTATTGTATTGATAAAATCTGTTTAACATTCAAAATTGGAGTGAGCTGAACTTTTCTCTTCCTTTTTTATTCCTATTGATGCCAAGTATATTGTTTAATTTTTGTTTTTTAATTATTTCATCATGATAACATAATCTTGCTACACAGTTGTAAAAGTGTGTAGGAATATCATGACAGTGTAAATGATGTGGAACAAATTCTATATCCTTTGTAAGAAATTTTCAACATACTTTCATGCTTCCAAAATTATAATGCCAACCAATACTGCTTTTTTAAAACAAAAGTAAAACAAAAACACTGCTTTTGAATCTTCTCTGAAACGGTATTAACCAAATTCATTGATATGTTAATCCTATGGCTGAAACTTTATGTTGTTTAATCATATTCTGGTTTTCTTTAATATGCAAGACCAATTTAAGAAACATTGTTTTGTATAAACAACAAATCTCATAAATAAATATTTAAGATAATTAAAAATATGCCATGAATATTATGCCAATAAATGTAGAATATTTATTTACCTTTTTATATGTTTAGTTATGTACCACCTTATAACGTTAAGATTTAAGATCTTACTAAAGCATTTATTATTGCTTATATGTTAGGTAGACCGTTACCATGTGACTTTCTTCACTAATACAATGGCTGCAACATAGTAAAGTGAAGCGCTATACTGACTATCATATCTTTGCTTTCATAGAGTGGTTTTACTCCTTTGCACATAGCTGCACATTATGGAAATGTCAACGTGGCAACTCTTCTTCTAAACCGGGGAGCTGCTGTGGACTTCACAGCCAGGGTATGGATTAAAATAGTTTCTCATTCTAGATAGCAGTAAATAAGTACCTTAAGAAAGTAAAAAGGAACACCAATGGCTGTCTTAAAGATTTTATTTCTTTTTCCTTACCTGGGTCTGTGCTGGAGGTATTAGATTTTTCATTTTCTTTCTTTAAATCACAAGAAGTCATCTTGGCTTAAGCAGAAAATAAGAATGTTGTAAATTCATGCACAAATCATTTCCAATAGTTAAAGAGGACATTAATTCTGACCAGTATGAACAGTTATATTTAACGATCATGCCGTGAATCCTGATAAGTCATGTCAATAAATAATTAAACTGTTAAAATGTTAACTATAAAATATATAAGTAGAATGTCTTATGATGACTGTGGGGCACACAATTTGATAGGGAATTGTTTTTAATGAATTGAGAATTTGTTCCCATGAAGTCTTACTAAAATACATAAAAGGTGTCACATTGTTACATGTTTCATGGTATGCTTTTATTAGAAAGAATTCACTTACATAATAGTGGTATATATCAGTATACTTAATATACAGTTAATGCAGAATATGAATATTCAAAAATTACAACACAAAAAAAATCAGGTACATATCCTTGCCATAATGATGACAAGTGATAGCCAATAAAATAAATAAATATAATTTGTATGTGTAATGTTTTTGTACTAAGAAGTCATGTGCAGTGAAACTATGTTCTGTTATTTTCAAGCTGTTTTTCTTACTGAATTATTCTGAAGGAGATGTTTGTTTGTTGTTGTTGCTGTTTAGAGACAGGGTCTGGATCTGTTGCCCAGGGTGTAGTGCAGGGACACGATCATGGCTCACTGAAGCCCTGAACTCGTGGGCTCAAGCAATCCTCCTGACTCAACCTCCTGAGTAGCTAGGACTATAGGCACACACTACCATACCTGGCCAATTTTTTAAAATTTTTTGTGGTGATGAGGTCTTACTATGTAGCCCAGGCTGGTCTTGAACTCCTGGCTTCAAGGAATCCTCCCACCTCAACTTCCCAAAGTGCTGGAATTACAGGCATGAGCCACCATGCCCAACTTGAAGGAAATGTTTTTAAGAATCATTTTTATATTGAATATTAATAAAAATATTTGTATTCTATTTTTAAGCATCATAAAACTTAAGATTCCAGACTCTTTAAGTGCATGGATGTTATAGAAAGAAAGACTTTACACTAGGGCCCTATCTTAGGTAGATTTTAAATTTTTGTTCATATTACACTAAAGTGGTCCCTTTGTCTCTTGACTGTAACTTGTACATTCTATACATATTTTGTAGTTATTGACTAACTTAGTTATGCAGTTTCATTCCGTTTTTCATTCTCTAACTATATTGTTTTGTGGTTTGTGTGATTTTTGTTCCTTAAAAATCAAAGACATAGAAAGAGTAGAAATTGTGGATCAAATTACCACATAGGTCACAACCTCCTTTGTGGCCTTTAACACAAAGGCATCGCCATCATGCCCTGTCATACCCAACAGCTCTTGTTTGGTCTTTCTGTGGTATAGAATGGAATCACTCCTCTGCATGTGGCTTCCAAAAGGGGAAATACAAACATGGTGAAACTCTTACTGGATCGAGGCGGTCAGATCGATGCCAAAACTAGGGTGAGTGTCTCTGTTCTTTCAATTTTCTACTATTATTATTTCTTTCAATCCTCATAGAAGGCACCTCGAGACACCAGGTCATTAACATAGGCAATGTGTTTTCAAGGAAATTGCTTTACTGGAATTGATTTAAATCTCATACAACATTTAAAGGGTTCATACCATAAAGTGAAATTAATATTTGCTCATAAGTACCCACTGAAGCGAAATGTTGAGATAGTTTTGAAGTTTTTGCTTAGTGATTTTCTGGGACCAAAGATCAAAGATTAGGTTTACACAACTCTCTTTTGGGTAGTTATAAGTATCAAGAACCCAAACTAATTACCATACACTGAGATTGAGAATGTGGCTTTTACACAAAATATTTTAGTACATGTTTACAATCTTTGGCTTCTAAGTATTCAATTCCTAATTCTTTTTTCTTAAGCGGCTATGCTATCCTGACCTGAGCAGGGGATTTGCTATTATGGAGAAAAGCATACAGTTAGTATACTGTACCTTTATTTATGTCATTTTGGTAGAAGTGCTATCCTTAATTTGTTTTGAACTTAGGTAGAATATCATTTCAAGTTTGCAATACACTCTAAATAGATAACACAATAGACAGTAGAGTGCAGTTGTTAAAAGTACAGAATGAAGGCAAACTGCCTGATTTCAAATCCTAGTTTTACTATTAATAAGTTGTATTATATTGGCAGTTTACTTACCTTCTCTGAACTTAGGCTAATAACAACACACCTACTTCATAAAGTTGTGTGAGAATGAACTCTTAGCTATATTTACCGTTTTTGAAAAGGCAGAGTAAGTTACCTAGCTCTTCATAATATTTGATAATATTACTGACGTTATACAATATGTAGTTACTTGCTTTAACAGGTAAGGAGTATTTCAGTATTAATTATCTGGAGTAGATTTGTTAATCATAGACTTTGGCAAAACTTCAAATGTGCCTATAATACAAAAATGTTAATATGTACTATACAAAAATCTATGTTAAAATGTGGTGTAAAAAGCCTATGAAAGATGATAAATAGAATATGTCTCATAGTATTGAACTTCACTTTGTTTAATGCTGAGACTTCATGTTTTCATAGTGCCAGCAGTAAGGATCAAATCTAGTTTCCTTGCAAATCTGGGGGCCAGCAAACACTTTTGTTTAATAAACTTCATCATCTGTAAGCTTCCAGAATCTATACCAGTCCCAGACTATAAATTATGATTTTTAATGACCTCAGGAAACCTTGCTTTTTTAATCTCACTTCTCTAAAGCTTTTGGTCCAGAGTGGCTACGTCACAACACATGGGAGTTCTGAAGAGGTTTGCGTTCTGTCAAATCTTTGCTGTGGTGTCCAGTGTCTTTGCATCAGAGTTTTATATGGTTTCTCCTTTTTGCTTAGTAGGCATGCCTTTTTCCCTTAGCATACTGTGAGTATACAGAATTTGGAACAGTATGAGTTACGTTGCATGGTTTGCTTACTTATTCTTTATATTTAAAGGAATGAGCTTTTGCACATTACTACATTACTAACATCATTCCTAACATCATTCCTAACATTACCAATGTATTACATTACAAGCATACTTTACTAACATAATTTCTTCCTATATACTGCCTTTATGAGATTACCACTGGAAAGAAAGCATTTTGGGAATGCAAAAAATTTTTATCTTGGCCAATGTCTTAGGGATGCACATTGCTTTTATTAATGCTTTTTGGAGTATTCACTCATTATTGAGATAGTTGATTTTGTTCTTATTAATCAACAATATTTACTTAATAAAAGTACTCTAATATGTGTGGCTTACATATATTTGGGTATACAATTAAAAATTCTAACTCCAAATAGGCAGTGTATCTTCATAAAAATAGTACTCAGAAATGAAATGAAATGGATTCTTATACTAGTTCTGTCATAGTGCAGCCTTTAGATACAGCAAATAAATTAAATTTCATTCAAGGATTTAAAAAGAATAAAATAGGTTTTCTAATTGTATACATTGTATAAACATTCCATTCATTTATTCCTTAAACAAATAACTATTGAGTTCCTACTTGGTGCTGTGAACCCTGAAGATACAACAGTTAACAAGACAGAGTAGGTTTCTAGACTCACAGAGATGCAAGTCAACAGTTCAAGGAATTAAGTTAGCAGTCTTCTTGTAAAAGTTTAATAATAGGTTCTTTAAATACAAAACAAAACAAAACAAAACAAAAACTTTGATTTGTAGCATTGCCTTTGCTAGTTTCCATGGTATAAATACTTCTACAGTGGTCAGTTTAGAGCTAGCAACATGGTATCACTAAATGTAGAATTGGGAAGAGGTGTGCAAAAAGTAGCTCTCCTTATTTCATATGAACTGGTTCCAGCACACCGCAGGATTAACTACAATATTGAATGGTTGCACTGAACTTTATTATTATTATTATTATTATTATTATTATTATACTGTAGGTTCTAGGGTGCATATGCAGAACATACAGGTTTGTTACATAGGTATTCATATGCCATGGTGGTTTGCTGCACCCATCAACCCGTCATCTACAATAGGTATTTTTCCTAATGCTATCCCTCTCCTACCCCCAACCCCCAACAGCCTCCGGTGTGAGATGTTCCCCTTCCTGTGTCCATGTGTTCTCATTGTTCAACTCCCACTTATGATCGAGAACATGTGGTGTTTGGTTTTCTGTTCTTGTGTTAGTTTGCTGGGAATGATGGTTTCCAGCTTCATCCATGTCCCTGCAAAGGACATGAACTCATCCTTTTTTTATGGCTGCATAGTATTCCATGGTGTATATGTGCCACATTTTCTTTATCCAGTCTATCATTGCTGGGCATTTGACTTGGTTCCAAGTTTTTGCTATTGTGAATAGGGTTGCACTGAAATTTTTTAGCACTAAACTTTCCCCCCATAAGTTGAAATACTTCTTCATCTATAAGTAGGAGGATTTTAAAAGCATTGCTGGGTTCTTTTCATTCTGGCTACAGCTAACAGACCTATATCCCTCTTATCAGAGGCAAAATCAAGTAGGAGGTAAATACTGAAATCAAGGACTGTGTGCTGGAACTGGGAGGCCAATTCTGGAACTATAATATTTGATTACCAAAATAAATGAATATGTTTTGCTTTTTCTTTTGCCTTTTGAAAAGTATTTAAAAGTGGAAAAAATGTTTGTATTAGTTAGTTCTCATGCTGCTATGAAGAACTGCCCGAGACTGGGTAATTAATAAAGGAAAGAAATTTAATTGACTCACAGTTCTGCAGGACTGGGGAGGTCTCAGGAAACTTACAATCATGGTGGAAGCTGAAACAAACACATCCTTCTTCACATGGTGGCAGGAGAGAGAAATAAGTGCCCAGTGAAGGGGGCAGCCCCTTATAAAACCATCAGTTCTCATGAGAACTAACTCACTGTCACAAGAATAGCTCACTCTATGTATCAGGAAGCTGAGCTTAGAGAGATTCACCCATGGTGGCCGATTTGAGATTCGCTGCAGGGTTCCACAGTTCCGAAGTCCACACAGTGAACTGTTACATATGATGCCTCTATTCACCATGTGGGATTTCTCAAACCCTAGGTCTCCACAAAGCCTTCACCAAGAATACATTTGAGAAACTATGCTATATCTAATTGTTAGGTAAGTTATGTAGCAACTAATGCTCTGTAGTTCCACCACAGGGTGCTTTTTTCAGGATACAAAAGTGTAATCATTGTCATCACTTTGCCGGAACAACTCTTTTAGGCTCCTATCTGGCAAATTTTACAATAATGTAGCATTTCACCTACAGTAGTTAAATACTTTTTAAAATTTTTTCTGAGAAGGCAGTCTTTTCATGCTAATTCTTAGGTACCCAAAACTGCAAAATCTGTTTTGGTCATTCAATATCTTCATACTAGCTAAATGGATTTCACAAAGCGAAGAATCATTATCAGTCAAGATTCTAGCCATAAACAGAGGCCCAAATTTGATTATTTGATTAGAGATTATTGAAGGGTCTATTTATAATATTGTGTAGTCTATAGGAAAGGGACAAGGGATAGTGTAGAATCCCAGGGGCAAGTAACAGCGGTACTCAAAACTTATGCTAGACCTAAAAAGTGAGAAGTACAGGAGGCCCCCAGAACTTCAAAGGAGAGAATTGTGTGGAAAGGCTGCTTTGGCAGGAAGGTCAACTTTGGTAAAGACACACAGCCGAATTTGGGAGGTCTCTCGAAGTCCCTTTCATGTCTTGCTGCATTGGCCAAACCCAGTTGGAAGCCCGAGGACAAGACAGCTCACTGATGCCCCCTGGAACGGCCAGTGTGTTGGGACACAGAGCAGAGCAGAGAAGGGTAGAGCTGGGTCTGGAGGGACAAACAGAAGACATCTTGCACAGAAATCCCAGCGTTGAGTCAGAAAGAATGTTGCAATTCAGAGGAATTATTTTTATTTGGAGTAAAGCATAACCTGGAGAGATGGTCCTGAAAGTAGAGACACAAACAAGAGGCCATTCGAGTTCTGGATAAATTGAAACTGCTGAAATCCTCTTAACTGCTCATGATCCATTCTCTATGATTTACCCACCTTTTCCACCTCTGTCCTTGGGACAATCTTTTTTTTTTCCTTCAGCCTCAAATCACCAGTAAATTTACATACTCAGTATTTCATTTTCTCTCTCGCTTCTTGCCCACCGTTAATTACATTTTGCCTCACATTTCCCACCCGCTCTGCTTTTTGGCCATGCCACCCTAAAGAGAAATAAAATATAAAAGACAGAAGGCATTGGGGATTGCTCTGGAATCAGAGGCTATCCCAGAAGTGTTAAGATCAGAAAGATTTATAAATAAGATAGCATACAGTTCTGCCATATTTTATTTGATTAAGTTAGAGTTCTATTTATTAATAATAAAGCTCATCTTTGGGAAGCAATTATGTGATTTCCAAAATGTTGAAATATATGTGTGAAAATCTTTAAAATAGTCTAAAAAATGACCTTTCACTTTTACAAGCATTAGGGAGCATTTTAGGAGAACTTATGTAAGTGGTGAGAATTCAAAAGAGAACATATATGAAAAAATTACACTAAGAAAAATTTTTAGGTAAAAGTATATTAGAACAAACAAAATGAAAACAGTATAACCTAATATAATCCCTATTTTCGGTTCCAGTGAGTAGGGTTTTAAAGTTCAACGAATGCCACATACTGTGCTTTTCCATCTTCTTGATTATGCAAACACATGACCAGAAGCCAATTTCATTGCATTGACCCTCCATCCACACAGGGGATCTCTCTTGCTTTCTCCCTGTCTCTGTTTTGTTTGTTGTTTCCTTTCTCTTTCTTGTTCACTGTCAAGATGTCTTTCTGACTTGTTTTCTCTGTCACTCATCTTCTTTCTGGTCTTTTAACAAATTGCAGTTCTATTACAGATTTATTGAGTGATCAGGATTGAGTTTAGGAACTCCCTCTTTATGGTTGCAATAGATGAAATTTGGATTTTTTTTTAAGGTGAACTTGGGCCTAATTCTTCAATTCTTTTGCCAGGATGGGTTGACACCACTTCACTGTGCTGCACGAAGTGGGCATGACCAAGTGGTGGAACTTCTGTTGGAACGGGGTGCTCCCTTGCTGGCAAGGACTAAGGTGAGTCATTATGAGTAAGATGGGATCCTAAGGAATCTTTAAGTCACTTGATATATTATCTCTATTCTTTTTTAAATCGAAGCATCAGCCAAGCATTTTCTAGTTCTTTAATAATTGTGTGCTGGGAATAGGAACATGTATCAAACCACTTAAAAATATTAAAATAAACAGATATATGCATTAAGATGTATTGAATGTGTACCTTCAAGTTTTTTTCTATATTTTTATCTGTTATTCTTACTGCAGATGGAATTCTGAATACATCTGTATTTTAAATATAAATGAAAATATCTCTTAGATTCTGAGTCTAGATTTTTATAATCCTCTCAGATGACTATGAAATATATATAAAATTATCTTTTAAAGCAGCACAATTAGCAACACAAGATGAATCTTTTTGCTCATCCATTCTTTATCTCTTAGGTAATACTAATAAAAAATAATTACTCAACAGTGGTATTGATTGATTATGTTGAAGGTTAGTAGAGGTGATTTGGAAAGCACAAGTTGCAATAGGCCACCTACAAAGAACTATTAAACAAGCATATTTTCTTTATAACATACTACATCTAGCACTTTTTATTCTCATTTTATCAATATGCTCAAATGTGGGAGAAGCACTTTTCCATATACATGAACGCCACAGTGTGAGTTGGTTTGCTGAAGATTTTTCAATATCAAATGTATTTTAAGTGCTTTTATTATTGTATAGTTCTCTGTTATCCAACCCTACATTGGGTTATCAGAAAATATTTTGAGACACGAATTGAAGATATTCATGCAGAACTGAATAATGTGATATGCAGCAACCTTGGATCCTTAAATACAACACAAATTTAGACAAAGAGCACTTCTTATATTTTCTCCCTATTCCATTCCACCTCATACCCCCCACCACAGAGTTGGTATCAACTAATGCTATTACTAGGGTAAGCTGAAGAAACTAAGGCAATTGACACAAACAAATATTTTTCAATTTATATATAATTGAAATCATTTGAAACAAAACTAGCCCATATGTTTAAGACATGTGTAGAATGAACTCAGTTTGTAAAGATGTGCCCACATGCCATAAAAGAGTGGCTTCAAATCAGTAATATATGAAGAAGAGAAATAATTATCGCATTATTTTTATTCTCACACCTATACTGTGAATGTTGTATAGATCTGTCTTTAAAATGCAGCAATTTGGGCTGGGTAATGCAGAGACAATTATGGAAAGTTTTGATAAAGAAACATTGAAATTTAAATGGAAATAACAAAATTTCAGACCAATCATGTTACAACCAATACAAAAACCAATATCAAGTTGAAAATAGGCAGATAGGCTTTACAAACCATAAAATAATCTTATCTGCAAAGTTTGCTTGTAATTGTCATATCACTGATGAAGATGGTGGGTTACCTAGATGGAATTTTTTAACGTCCTTCCTGTAAAATCAAGTATCATTCAGATGTAAGGATCCTGCATAAAGTGTCTCTGAGTGTACAATTATATTCATGTATTTATGCATCCAAGTATTATATAATACTGAGTAGATACAATTTGCCAGGCAAGTGTTCTGGTCACTAAGGCACCATCAAGATGAATAATACACAATCTATAGCTGCAAGAAGCTCAGAATTTAGTGGGCATGAGAGAAAAAAAAAAGATAATTATAAAAAAATAGAGATATGTATAGGGTAAGAAACACAGAGAAGATGAATTAATCAGGTTAGAGCGAGGGGATACTGCTCTCCTGGGAATGGCATAGGTGCCTAATGCTAGACTATTCTTCCTCCCCTTCTGTATTAGTCCATTTCACGCTACTGATAAAGACATACTTGAGACTAGGCAATTTACAAAGAAGTTTAATGGACTCACAATTCCACTTGGGGAGGAACTCACAATCATGAGGCTGGGAGGCTTCACAACCATGGTGGAAGGTGAAAGGCACATCTCACATGGTGGCAGACAAGAGAAGAAAATGAGAACCAAGCGAAAGGGCTTTCCCCTTATAAAACCATCAGATCTTGTGAGACTTCTTCACTACCACGAGAATAGTATGGGGGAAACCTCCCCCATGATTCAATTGTCTCCCACTGGGTCCCTCTCACAACACAAGGGAATTATGGGAGCTACAATTCAAGATGACATTTGGGTGGGGACACAGCCAAACCATATTACCTTCCATAAAAACTCCTAGGTTTAAATCACCCATTCTTTCTTCTGAAGCAACTGTCTAAGTGTCACCCCACTCATTCCTTGTCAATTCTAGCTCTCAGCAAACTGTGACTCCTCACCACAACCCCTTCTTATTCTTGGTGACTTGACTGATTTTGATTAGAGCAGTGGATAATTCTTTAAGTTGGCCTCTCAGTTTGGTAACTGTAAACCTTCTACAATTTCTGTGTCTAACTTCCCTCTTGCCAGCCCCTCCTGTGTTTCAGCTCACTCTCTTCAGAACCCCAATTCCGAAATTCTTTTATTCTGCTGGGACTTTCAGTCATAGTTTCACTTTTCCTCATTCACATCATGCCCTTACCTCTGCCAGGCACAAATTTCATAGTCATTTATGCTACGCTCTTACATATTCATACTACCTACATTTCACTCAATTAAATTCAACTCATATTCATGCAACCAAATGTGGCTACAGGAAACGCCCAGCCACACTAACTGTGCTCACTTTACATTCATGATTGCTAACCTCAAGTGCGCTGGTAATGCTGCCTGACAATCACGCTCTGTTTTTTAAGTCTGTTCACTGTCAATCCCTGCTATCTGACCATTCTATATTTTCTTCAGAATTCTTAGACTTCTTTCCTTGTCTTCATTTCCCACAACACTGAGAGAATTGAAGCAATTGGAAGATAATTTCCAACCACTCTCACCTCCATATCTATCCAGTGACATGACTTGGAACCCATGTAGTCTACGTTCTCTCCTGTTACTATCATCTGGTGTGATTGCTTGGTTCTGTCTTCTCAAAACACTTTCTTTATTTGCCTTCTGGGACATTACATTCTTCTGACTTTCCTTCTGTTTTCCTAGCTGCCGCTTCTCAGTCTTCTTTACTAGTTCCTCCTCATCTCTCAGGTCTCTGAACGTTAGAACCTCCAGAGCTCAGTCTTTGTATCTTTTCTCTATTGGCACTCACTTACTATGAAATCTCATGCAGTTCTATCTTAAATAGTACCTGTATGCTGGTGCCACGAGTGTGTATCTTCAGAATTCCATATGTAGATGTCAGCTCACCATTGCCACTTGGATGTCTCCTGGGCATCTCAAATTTAGTAAGCTCAAAATTACCCACCTCTCAACCTAATCTTCCTGTTAGCTTTCTTATCTCAACAAATGGCCGTCTCATTTTTTCAGTTTCTCAGGTCTCAGGCCAAATACCTCATGCCATGTTGGACTCTTCTTTTTCTCATTTT
Organism: Mandrillus leucophaeus; assembly: GCF_000951045.1. Classification (NCBI taxonomy): domain Eukaryota; kingdom Metazoa; phylum Chordata; class Mammalia; order Primates; family Cercopithecidae; genus Mandrillus; species Mandrillus leucophaeus. Next base: position 376,734 of record NW_012105753.1, on the reverse strand, counting down.
CCACATTCTGTCACCAAACACTGTCACCTCTTCCTTCAAAATGTGTCACTAAGTCAGCAGCTTGCCAGCCATCTCATTACCAACACTCTGTTCCAAGTCACCATCAACCCTACCTGGAGGACTATAAGAGGTCCCTAATTGACTTCCCTTCTTTTGTGTTTTGTCCATGTAGTCTATTCTCAGCACAGCAGCAAGAGTAATCCTGTTGCCCTAAACCTTCCAACAGCACCCCATGTCTCTCTGAGTAAAAGTCACTTACCTCTTTGAATTCCTCCCCTTATCCATCCGCCTCATTCACTCGCCTTAAACCACATTCTTCTCCTTAGTGATTATTGATATCAATCATGCCAGTTATAATCCCAACGCAATATGTTTGCAATTGCCTTTTCTCAGTCTCAAGTGTTTTTCCCCCAAGTCAACAAAACTAGCTCTCTTACTTCCTTCATATCAAAACTCACCTTCTCAGTGAGGCCATTTCTGAACATCCTAACAAAATTGCACTCATGTACACAAACTCCCTAGGCCATTCTGTGTTTTTGTTTTCTCCTTTCCATTGATGGCCATCCAACATACTATATACTTTAATTCTCATTATTTTGAAATTGTATGTCTGGCTTCCACACTAGAATGTAACCTTGTTGAAGACAGGGGTTTCCTGTCTGTTGTGTTCCCTGCTGTATCCACAGTACTTGAACAGGGCTTGAGTAGGTGCTAAGTAAATATGTGTAAAATGAACAAAAGATTAGATTATAAATATTTTGTTTTCCATATAAATAACTTTCAAATAGGTAAAACAGCATCAATGAATGGCAATTTTTCAAAAAAACATGCAACAATCTAGTCCAAACTTCATCAAGGCTTGAATTTCTTCTACACTTTGCCCTTGACAGTTATCTTCCCCTCAATGCATAAATGGCTTCTCATCAACCTGTTCCTCTTTTTCTAAACTTATTTAATGAATTTCTAAATATGAAAGCATAATTATGAATGAAGATTATTTCAAAATATATGAATAATTTGTAAGTCACATATACTTTACCACAATTAAGAATTAATGTTTTTTTTTTTTTGGTCCCTCACTGTTGAAATCACCTTCCTTGTTGAGAATATTGGGCAGGGGGCCTTTTCTGGTAACTTATCCAGATACAGTTTCTGCTTTGTTGAATGTAATTACTGCCAAACTGGATACCTGGCCAACAATCCTTTTTCTAGTGGTCATATTTGCATTGGTTATTAAGAAGAGACAATAGTCCCATCTCTTTAATAGGCAAATTGTTTTTTAAAATTTAGTTTTTTTCCTAAGTTTACATACTGTTTCCTGAAAGTTTATTTATTTAGCTTTAAAGAAATGAGAGTCTTACTGAGTCTGATAAACAGTGCTTTACGCTGCTTTCTTGTGTTCCTGCTGTTGACGTTATTCTAGAATTAAGACTAAAGCTGTTTTGGTCCATATTAATGAAGACAAATTTAGATTACCCTCAAATGTAAAAGTTGTGAGGTCATTGGCACATGGCCCACATTTGTCTCACACTCATCTAGCTCTTACCGGCCTGTTTTCTCCAAGTCCAATTCAAGTCTCCTGATACTATAGGAAAAAGGGATCGTAAAATTTCAGAGCAACATGGATCTAAAAGATGATCAAAGTTTCCATACCTCCCTGACGTCTTGTAAATGAACTTGCTTCTCATTCACCCACTTCCCTCTGTATTTATAAGAAATGCAGGCAGAGAGATTAAATGAATGCAGACTGCTATGCATGGAGTTGGATATCAAGTTAAGCATTAGCTCTTATTTATTTTTCTGTATTTAATATTGCCCTAATAACTGTAAAATCAGGCTAAATTGCCACTAAATTGCCACACATACCATTCATGACAGACATACTAATTTGCATTTTTGTCTATGGTAGTATAAGTATGAAATTAAATGTTCTCTTAGTGCCCATCTCTACCAAATATAGTCTGCTGTATATTCTGATGTCAAATGGAAATTATTTTTTCCCCTGCCACTAACTGTGTTAGAAATCAAGAATCAACTTTGCTATATTTTGGAACCTGAAAATAATGAAAAAAAAATTGACATTATTTTGTTTTCTCTTAATGTGCAGAATGGGCTGTCTCCACTACACATGGCTGCCCAGGGAGACCACGTGGAATGTGTGAAGCACCTGTTACAGCACAAGGCTCCTGTTGATGATGTCACCCTGGACTACCTGACAGCCCTCCACGTTGCTGCGCACTGTGGCCACTACCGCGTAACCAAACTCCTTTTGGACAAGAGAGCCAATCCGAATGCCAGAGCCCTGGTAAACTTGGCCCAGTCCACATTAACTGAATACAGATTGAGACAAACAAACCCACATTCATTGACCAACATGCATACACCAGCAATGCATGGTTACAGATACGTAGTTAATGCTGGTAAATCTGTCACCCTTCACAATCGGCCTGTCTACTTCATACCTTTATAGTTTGCTAGCACATGCTGGTGAGCAAAGATGTATTTAAGAGAACACCAGTGTAACATTTCTGAAACTAGTGAGTTGCAAACAGATAGATATGAAACCTTTGGAGTGATAAGCAGTTTTAAATGGAAAATAGAAGTTGAAAAATAGAAAATTACAAAATAAATTCTAGATACCTCTAGATAAAGTTAGGACACGAGGGTGAAAAGTTGAATTTATTAATCTCTTTTTGGAAAAAAATTAATGGTGAATTTATTTGACTATGTAAGAGGGTATAAAATGTAAGCCTATGAAGAGTTCACTTGAAAATTTTCCTTGTTGACTTGATTACTCAACCATAGGCTAATAGAAACATTATGCCTGGTGTGTTATTGCTTCAGGGAGCATTTTATATACACCATTTCAGGAATTGCTGGAGAGAAAACTGCAAGAGGCTGTCCCTAGAGCAATTTTATGTCTCCCCAGTTTTAATACTGAATAAATCTTTCTTGCTTCACTTATTTTCTAACAAGAATCATTGGAAGTATTAGACATGTACTAATTTATGCCTCTTTTTTCCTAATTCTCAAACTAAAAGTAAATCCTTTTTTCTATGTGTTTACATGGTTTGTGTCTGTGAAAATTGGTCTTCAGACAATCGGTATTTAAGCTGAGAGACCTTCATTAGAATCATCAAATATTAAATATGATTTTTATGAGAATTTCTCCATTGGAATCAATTTATGGATAATTCCATGGGAATTGAATATATTTTCCAGATTATATGTAATTATGTGAAAACATTCATTTTCTCTAGGGAGCCAAAAACATTAATTTTTTAATTGGATAGTGGTCAATAAGCTTATAAAATATCACAGCCTGTTAATTGCAAATATTTTAAGTGCTGCATGTGCATGTGGCTATTTACATCTGGCATGTTGTATAGCTCATAAACAGGGGAAATGACTTAACCGATTAATTATGTTTGTCACTCTATTGTGAAAAATAAGAAGTCATCAGCTTAAGTAAGACCATATGCTTTCCTGAAAACTGCTAGTGTGTAAAAACGTTGACTGATGATTGGTCCATGTTGGGACATGCAAAAATGTTAGCTGGCAGAATAGAAGTAACAAAGGAACATTGTTGAAATAAAAAAAATATAATACACGATAAGTAAGCATGGGGCCATTTAACACATTTTACTTGATGTGCCCCAATTCCTGGGCATTAGCCTAGTTCGCCAAGTTAGCAAGTACCTGACAGGCTTCTTTCCCACGTTTCTTCACTCCTAGAGCTACCTCATTGCATTTATCCCAGAAATTCTCCATACATTTCTTGAAAATATCCAGGAACTTAACAGTCATTTCTTTATGCAATAAAAGTTATCTGATAGGCATATATGTTGTAAAAATGATGTAAAAATATAGCTTCTATATGTAAAACTGATCAACATAATGATTTCTGCTGACTTGAAATACACCCTTTATAAAGAAAGTGGTAGCAAAGTTGAAATATTTCTTAGAAAGGCAGCATATTCTTAGATTTTTTAAGTAGATGAATAATTCTTATGCTCTGAGAAATGACCCTTCAGAAGAATATATGCTTATCTTCAATTCATCTTCAAGTCATTTACAAACCAGGACAATCAATATACCTTAAAACATCTTAGAACTTCTAAAATATAATTGCTCGTCTATTTGTCTTTCTTTAAAGGGAAGGACCATGTATTTTTCTTCACTTTTGTTTTCTCTATAAACACACAAACAGAATTATGTACAGGCCCACCACACATAAGTGAAGTTCAGTGCCTACAGGAACACATCACCATTTTTCTTTCCAAATTCCAACACCTACAGGGAATGAAGAAATGGTAACATTATGTGATGATGTAACATTATTGCCTGCAATGTGCCAGCATGGAGTTGTGTGAGAATTGTTTCTGCATGTTTTCAACTAACTTGATTGTCTTTTGCACAGAATGGTTTTACTCCACTGCACATTGCCTGCAAGAAAAACCGCATCAAAGTCATGGAACTGCTGGTGAAATATGGGGCTTCAATCCAAGCTATAACAGAGGTAGAAAAATGTTTTAGCTAGTCACAAAGCATTCCTTCTCTTACTCCTTCCTCCCTTTCCTTTTTCTCATCTTCTGTCCTCTTCACTCAAGTTTTATTTATCTGAAGAAGCCCCAAAGCCCCACCGGTGCAGAGGAGTAAAACTGCTGTTGCTTTGTTTCGCAGTCTGGCCTCACACCAATACATGTGGCTGCCTTCATGGGCCACTTGAACATTGTCCTCCTTCTGCTGCAGAACGGAGCCTCTCCAGATGTCACTAACATTGTGAGTATGGCTTGGGTCAGAATAACCCCAGGGAGAAAGAGCGAGAGGAACAGAGACCGTGGGTGTGTGTACGTGTGTTTGTGTGTATGTCATCAAAGTAAGCCACCAGGCTTTGAGAAGGGCCCTTGTAATAACATATTATTGAAATAATCGCCAGAACTTCACTGAAAAGAACCTGGATAGGGTAGGAGGTAAAATGGAAGCTATGAAGTGAGACAGCTTAAGATTCTGGGTGTAGGTGGATTGAACATGCCTCTTAAATGCATTTATTAAAACAAAATACATTTTAAAAGCTCCTCTGAAAGTGAATGGATAATTGGTTGGAATAGAATTTTCAGGGCTCAACCTAGTTGCTTGAGGGAATTGTATTCCAGGCAATTTTCACAAAAACATCAAATCAGTACCATAATTAATCTTAACAAAAGATTAACCAGAGATAGATCAATATCGGAGACTTTTACATGGTATCAAACTCTTCCTTCTTCAGTTACATGGATTTCCCATTTTGTAACATTACATTGATTTTTACTTTTGATTTGATCTGATTTGCTAGAGTGGAGGCTTCTCTTAGCTGAAAGTTATACCATGTATCCTGGAATGAATGTTGGTCTCCAGACCACTTTCATTCAGTCAACAAGTACTGGATGTCTCAGAATTTTTCTGTGTAATCTAAATTAGAATTTCCCCTTCTAATTTCTTTGTGTATCTCTCATTTTCTTGGATTTTTCCCCTTTAAACTTTGGTCATTGTATCATGACAAATCATTGAATGCAAATTTTCTCCTGAGCGAGAGAACTTCTTTGCACAAGGTGCAGGCAGGTATTTGAAGTTCAAGAAGGGCTAGTAGAGTATTGAGATTCACGTGTGCACCAGAAATAACTCTCTCAAAATAAATATTAGTGCTTATTATTAAAATGAGCTATGTTTTCAAAAGCAATTGATTGGCACTTGTTGCTAATTTTTGGCATCTCTTTCCATTTAAGTTGTGAAAGAGAATGTCCAATTTCATTTTTTATTTGTATTCCCTCTCATATTTCTTTTTTTCTGTGTTTCACACACCGTTTCCACAGTGAAGTTTCTGATGGCTAGGAAATCCACTGTGAGAGTTAATTTAATTGATTTTAAAAATTATTTAATACTCTCTCTTCATATTATTCAGTAATTGGAGCATAAAATCATTGAAGAATTTAAAGCCTATATTTATAAGTTTTCTTAATTATAGCTTATTGGTCCTAAGGTCATAATATTATATGCTAATCTTTATTTACTCCATTAGACATAAGAGTAATTTCACAATGTGCCAACGTAAGTTTAATTTCTAGTCACTTCTTGGAACTTTAAAAGTAATCATCATCCCCCTCCTTTTTTTTTTTTCAGATGACTACCTTTTTTTTTTCTTTTTTAAATTGAGACCTGAACAGACTTACATACAGGCCAGTAACATGAAAACAAAAAACAAACAACAAAAGAAAACAAACAAACAAACAAAAAACCCTCTGTGTTCTTGCCCGCCTTTTCCTTGTTTTCTGCACCTTTTCTTATTTGCATTCCAGTGCCTATGGGATTAGAGGAGCAATAGTGACATTATGTTACAATATGTTGTCACATTATTATGATAACATGTACAAGAATATTCTGTGGATTGCTTGATTGCAATCGCCTAAATTAACCTCTTTTAGGGGAGATTTTTACAAAATCTTCAAAGAATAATCCCTATAGAATGGTTGTGGAATTTGTGGCCACTCTTACTTTGCTACTTCACTGAGCAATTCCAAATCTTCAGATGGTTATGGAGTTATAATATACTCCCTTCTATTAAAAAAAATTATATAGGGTACATGTATATTTTCAAATAAAAATAAAATATTAATTGAAATAAGCAATTTTGACATGTTTTTCAGGTTGTTGAAGACTCTCAAATTTGACAATTGTTACATTAAACTTTAGCTTCCAACTGTTGGTTATTTAAAGTTCTTCATTTTATCTGTTCATTTGTCCATTATGTTATCTTTCCATTCAGCTCCCTCAAAACAAATTCTTGAGGGGCATATGCCAATATAATTTCCGTGTTTTCTAGTTATGTTTTGTAAGATACATCCTTCAGGAAGCAGATACCTATTGATAGGGCTGCCCGGTAAATTATAGGACTCTCAGTTAAATTTAAATTTCAGATGAAAAATAAATTTTGTATATGACCCATGCAATAGTTGAGACATAGTAAAATAATTATTTGTTGTTTGTCTGGAATTAAAATTTAACTGGCTGTCCTATATTTTTAATTGCTAAATCTGGCAATCCTACATTTAGAGGAATTTAACTTTCTCTAACAGTGAGATGCCTGTGAAGTTGTGTTTTCTCAGAATATGAGGATATAGCTACTGGATCCAAAATTCTTTGCAAGTTGATGAAGAAACCGTGTGAACACTGACTGCCTGCTTGCTGTGTCAGAGTTGGTCACTTCCTGACCCTAAAATACCCCACCCTTGGAGCCTTTGTGTGTTGCCTGAAATCATGTTGCATTTTTGAATGCAATGCTGTTTGTTGTGCTTTGATGCTTTTCAACTTGATGCGCCCGAAGTGGAAGTCAATGTAGCCCTGTCAGCAGAGTCAGTTTTAACAACTGAGAAGAGTGGCATGAAATTTAGTACCTGCTTTGGACATGAGCATACTCATTCTCTTGCTATTTTTGTTTTTGTCTGAGAATTCACTCCAAGTGTGAGGTGTACCAGTAACTCAATCACGTATAGACCTTTTTTTTTAACTGAAAATCTCCTTTTCCAGAAGGTTTATTAATACACTTTGAAATCTAGAATGCCGAACTGCCAATTACGACATATCCATAATCCAAAGTATTCATCAATAACTATAGGAATAGAAAACTTAAGCATTTTAACAACTATCAAGAAAGAATGCAAGGTCTTACAAAGTTTTATCTTCCTTCCCATAAGAAATCAGTGGACTAATGGTAAAGTTCACACATTATATTGTGCTTAAAAATTTTCCCCAATCCTTAAATTTCATTAGCTTGAGATAAGAAAGACAGGGCTATTAAATAAAATAGAGTGTCTGACAATCAAGAAATGGAAGTTATTTATTAAAACAATATATCCTGACGTTCATTTTCTTATTTATTCTTATATATAAACAATGGTAATATTAAATCAAAAGACTACTAAGGGCAATTTACAGTAGAAGTCTATTATGCCAGAGGCATTAGATAAGAATTAAACAAGACCGTTATTATAAAGTGGAGAGACTATGTGTGTGTTTATACATAACCTTTGTTTGAATTTAAGCTTTAGTGCTTTAAATTAGATTCTATATTTAACTCATCAACTTCAAGTGTGTAAAACCCATAAAAAATAACTTAAGTATAAAATAAAGTTTCAGAAATATTGGCCAGTATTGGAAACATTTCAGATTTTGAAAGCCTCTTATTGATAAAACTTGGCTTAAAAAGTTAACACGAAGGCCAAGCGTGGTGGTGGATGCCTGTAATCCCAGCTACTTGGGAGGCTGAGGCAGGAGAATCACTTGAACCAAGGAGGCAGAGGTTGCAGTGAGCTGACATTGCACCACTGCACTCCAGCCTGGGGGACAGAGTGAGACTTTGTCTCTAAATAAATAAATAAATAATAAATATGAAAGTTTGTCATTAAGTAGGAATTCCTGGGACCTCTTTGACTTTTAACTTCTTATAAGGAAATTTATTATTACCTTCATTTCTACCAAAATTAGTAAAATTGCTAGCCTTTTATCAGACCTAGAAATAACATAAAGATTTGAGGAGTATTGTTTTTGTTTTTCTGAGACACAATCTTGCTCTGTCACCCAAGCTGGAGTACAGTGGGCAAGATCATGGCTCACTGCAGCCTCAACCTCCGAGGCACAGGCTATCCTCCTGCCTCAGCCTTCCGAGTAGCTAGGTCTACAGCTATGCACAACCATGCCTGACTAATTTATTTATTTATTTATTTATTTAGAGAAGAGATCTTGCTATGTCTCCCACACTGGTCTTGAATGCTTGGCTTCAAGCAGTACTCCTGCCTTGACCTCCCAAAGTGCTGGGATTACAGGCTTGAGCCCCTGTACCTAGTCTTGTTTTGTTTTGTTTGAATACCATCAGCCCTCTGTATCAGCAGCTTCTGTATCTGTGGGTTCTAAATCCATGGATTTAATCAATCTTGGATTGAAAATATTTGAAAAAATAAAAATAAAAAATACAATAAAAAATAACAAATTTTTAAAAAGTACCGTATAACAACTATATAGCATTTACATTTTGTTAGGTATTATAACTAATGCAGAGCTGAATTATACAGGATTATGTGCATAGGTTACATGCAAATACTACACCATTTTATATAAAGGACTTGAGCATCCACGTATTTTGGTATTGGTGGGGGAAGCAGGGGGCCTGGAACCAATCCCTCAACAATACAGAGGGACAACTGTAGTTAGAAGATCTTAGCCTCATCTATTTGGAGACAGGTTTTAAATGATAGAGAAAACAAGTTAGAAATCATGGTTGTCCAGGGAGGAAAAATCTTGCCATACATCTAAAATCCGAAGATAAATATTAGCATTCATTTTATAAAACAAAATGCTCCAGATAGATTTACTTTACAAAAGTCTAAATCTGTCATCAGAAAATAAGCCCATTAGAGGATAAATGAGTCATCAACAAAGAAGAGAAAATTAGAGTAGATATCAAATTTAGTGCTTTCACAATCAAATCATTTGACATGAATTTCTCATAACTTCAAAAGAAATGGTCTCTAAAATACTGAGAAAAAATTAACTGTGAACTATGTGCCAAATTAAAGTTCACCTTAAAGTTTCTAGATTTAAGGGTTTGTTGTGCAAGGAATCAGAATAATTCACTGGAGTTTGTCAATTAGCACAACCAAATTTAAAATCAATTTAGTTTATTTGGAATGGTTTACTTGGTTGAAATCAGCCAAGTAAAGTAAAGAACAGTCTAGAAAACTGTTCTTATTTTATAGAACAGTTGTGGTAAATCAATCTGTAATAATTTTTATTTCAATATCTTAAAATTACTTGAGTGAATGAAACCATGCCTTCTTTAGAACTACATAGTTTTAAAATATGCTGATTTTTAAAGCCCTCTCTCTTAGAGACAGTAGAGTAGTAACCGGCTTCTTGAAGAGAAAATTCTCTTACACCCTCGTTCTTCATGCCACACCTAAAGCCACCCTTTCCTGACAAGTGTGTCATATTTTGGTATAGAACAAAGATACTGGAGGCGTGATGCACGGCCTACCTCAACAGATGACACTGCTGACAGTCACTTTATTCATCTTTCAGTGGCTCTCTCAAATAACTGTCTATAATTAAATATGCTCATTAATCTTAAATAGGGGACCTCCTAGGCAAATCAGATTTCTTGTCTGATCCGTTTTTGTCTAGTCTCATAACACAAAGAAAAATCAGATACAAAATAATAGTTTATTTCAGAAGTAAATTTTGAATCTTGAAAAGAAATGATTTATTTATGGTACAAGTGGTGTTAATGTTTTGCAACGTGTTGATCTTCAGCATGTAGAGTTTCTCACTGAAATAGTTTCAAGCTGTGATCACATAGTTAAGTGAGACAGTGACAGATTTTAGGTTTTTAGGGTAAAAGATAATTTCATCACCAAAATCAATTTAAAGGGATGCTTGGCTGATTGTGAAGTTAAACAACTCAGAGTATCCTGGATGTTCGGGTACATTTACTAGTTTGTCACGGACTTAAAAAAATAAAATAAACATTTGTTTTTCCTTATAAAGATGGGGAAGAAAAATACAAAAATTATCTGGGCGTGGTGGTGCACGCCTGTAGTCTCAGATACTCAGGAGGCTGAGGCAAGAGAATCGCTTGAACCCGGGAGATGGAGGTTGTGGTGAGCCGAGGTGGTGCCATTGTGCTCCAACCTGAGCAACAAGAGTGAAACTTTGTCTCAAAAAAAAAAAAAAAAAAAAGGAGAAGATACAAATCTATGTTTTCCAGACTATGCCTTTTCATAGGTTTCTTAAATCCTTGGATATATTGCTGAATTTCACAAAAGGGACAACTTTATTATTTACCATCCAGAGCAGTGGGTTAATTTCTGATTTAACGATCTTTGTTCCCTGGCAGCGTGGGGAGACGGCACTACACATGGCAGCCCGAGCCGGGCAGGTGGAAGTGGTCCGATGCCTCCTGAGAAATGGTGCCCTTGTTGATGCCAGAGCCAGGGTAGGTGCTGGTGCCCTGAGGTTCTCTTCTATCTCAGCGCATGAGTTTCAACCTTAAGAGAGGATGTTGCCCTTCAGTTCCTTGATTTGGAAATACCAGGGACTGTAAGTGAAAGGATCAATTCAGTAGTAGTTTTCCAGGAAAAAACATTATATAAGCAATTACACGCAATGAAAAATGCACCCGAATTTCAGAACACTAACATTTGAAAAAATGTACAACTTTCAACTAAGAAATACGGCATTGACTAATATTTTAATACTTTTTTTAACCTTGGAAAGCACTTTCTCATATCTCTTTATTTTCATGAATTTTAAAATGTAACCTATAGTATTTAGACATTATACATATTAAAATTTATTTATTACCACCTAAACCAATCACATTTCCACAGTTACCCCTCACTAGTTACATAAAAGCAAGTTATTCTCAAAGTTTTAATGTTTTCCCTTCATCTGTTTGACTTCCCTCCTTTTTATGATGTTTACTTTTCTTCCTACTCTGATTTTACAAATTTATACATTCTGTATTTCCACTACTCCAAAATAGAATTTGGGCACTGAAGATTGCTTGATCAGACTTGCCCTGTTTCTAATAGCTTCTAATTCCCTCACAAGTTGCTTTTTCCTTCTTTTTCTTTTTTAAAATCTTACTCCCCAATTTATTTTCTCATCTTCCTTTACATTGAATACACTGTCAATATACTGTATCTTGTATTTCCTTTTCCATGTTGTTATTTAACTTTTGCATTGGCATCACTGAGATTCTTACGTTAAACAATTTCCCTCCTTCTTCAATATTTGATACACCCAAGTTAGAACTCATTTCAGTTTGAGTCGTACCACTATAATACAGTGTTATATTAGAATGAAAGCATCTGGCTACGGTCATATAAATTGTAAGTGATTTCAGGCAAGTCACTTCACTTCCAGGTCTTTTTAAAAAATTATTATTATACTTTAAGTTCTGGGATACATGTGCAGAATCAGGTTTGTTCCATGGGTATACATGTGCCATGGTGGTTTGCTGCACCCATCAACCCGTCATCTACATTAGGTATTTCTTCCAATGCTATTCCTCCCCTAGCCCCCCACCCGCTGATAAGCTCTGGTGTGTGATGTTTCCCTCCTTGTGGCCATGTGTTCTCATTGTTCAGCTGCCACTTATGAGTGAGAACATGCAGTGTTTGGTTTTCTATTCTTGTATTAGTTTGCTGAGAATGATGGTTTCCAGCTTCATCCATGTCCCTGCAAAGGACATGAACTCATTCTTTTTTTATGGCTGCATAGTATTCCATGATGTATATGTGCCACATTTTCTTTGCCCATCATTGATGGGCATTTGAGTTGGTTCCAAGTCTTTGCTATTGTGAATGGTGCTGCAATAAACATATGTGTACATGT
>NW_012105753.1:321225-363988 GCF_000951045.1 Mandrillus leucophaeus | reverse complement strand
CCAATGCCAGTAAATGTATGAAAAAGAAAGCTGACTGAGCCTGGTGGCTCATGCCTGTAATCCCAGCACTTCGGGAGGGCGAGACGGGCGGATCACCTGTGGTCGGGAATTTGAGACCAGACTGACCAACATGGAGAAACCCTGTCTCTACTAAAAATACAAAATTAGCTGGGCATGGTGGCATATGCCTGTAATCCCAGCTACTCGGGAGGCTGAGGCAGGAGAATCGCTTAAACCCAGGAGGTGGAGGTTGCAGTGAGCTAAGATCGTGCCATTGAACTCCAGCCTGGGCAACAAGAGTGAAGCTCCATCTCAAAAAAGAAAAAAAAAGAAAGAAAAAAAAAAGCATTCCTATTTCTCCACGTCCTCTCCAGCATCTGTTGTTTCATGTTTTAAATGATCACCATTCTAACTGGTGTGAGATGGTATTTCATTGTAGTTTTATTTGCATTTCTCTAGTGGCCAGTGATGATGAGCTTTTTTTCATGTTTGTTGGCCACATAAATGTCTTCTTTTGAGAAGTGTCTGTTCATATCCTTTGCCCACTTTTCAATGGGATTGTTTGTTTTTTCTTGTAAATTTGTTTAAGTTCCTTGTAGATTCTGGATATTAGCCCTTTGTCAGATGGAGTGATTGCAAAAATTTTCTCCCTTTCTGTAGGTTGCCTGTTCACTCTGATGATAGTTTCTTTTGCTGTACAGAAGCTCTTTAGTTTAATTAGATCCCATTTGTCAATTTTGGTTTTTGTTGCCCTGGCTTTTGGTGTTTTAGTCATGAAGTCTTTGCCCATGCCTATGTCCTGAATGGTAATTGCTTAGGTTTGCTTCTAGGGTTTTTATGGTTTTAGGTCTTACATTTAAGTCTTTAATCCATCTTGAGTTAATTTTTGTGTAAGGTGTAAGAGAGGGGTCCACTTTTAGTTTTCTGCATATGGCTAGCCAGTTTTTCCAACACCATTTATTAAATAGGGAATCCTTTCCCCATTGCTTGTTTTTGCGAGGTTTGTCAAAGATCAGATGGTTGTAGATGTGTGGTATTATTTTGAGGCCTCTGTTCTGTTCCATTCGTCTATATATCTGTTTTGGTACCAGTACCATGCTGTTTTGGTTACTGTAGCCTTGTAGTATAGTTTGAAGTCAGGTAGCGTGATGCCTCCAGCTTTGTTCTTTTTGCTTAGGATTGCCTTGGCCATTTGGGCTCTTTTTGGTTCCATGTGAAGTTTAAAGTAGTTTTTTTCTAATTCTGTGAAGAAAGTCAATGGTAGCTTGATGGGGATAGCATTAAATCTATAAATTTCTTTGGGCAGTATGGCCATTTTCATGGTATTAGTTCTTCTTATCTATGAGCATGGAATGTTTTTCTATTTGTTTGTGTGTTCTCTTATTTCGTTGAGCAGTGGTTTGTAGTTCTCCTTGAAGAGGTCCTTCACATCCTTTGTAAGTTGTGTTCCTAGGTATTTTATTCTCTTTGTAGCAATTGTGAATGGGAGTTCACTCATGATTTGGCTCTCTGTTTGTCTATTATTGGCGTACAGAAATGCTTGTGATTTTTGCATATTCATTTTGTATCCTGAGACTTTGCTGAAGTTGCTTATCAGCTTAAGGAGACTTTGGCCTGAGATGATGGGGTTTTCTAAATATATAATCATGTCATCTGCAAGCAGAGACAATTTGACCTCCTCTCTTCTTATTTGAATACCCTTTATTTCTTTCTCTTGCCTGATTGCCGTGGCCAGAACTTCCAATACTATGTTGAATAGGAGTGGTGAGAGAAGGCATTCTTGTCTTGTGCTGCTTTTCAAAGGGAGTGCTTCCAGCTTTTGCCCATTCAGTATGATATTGGCTGTGGGTTTGTCATAAATGGCTCCTATTATTTTGAGATACGTTCCATCAATACCTAGTTTATCGAGAGTTTTTAGCATAAAGGGGTGTTGAATTTCATCAAAGCCTTTTTCTGCATCTATTGAGATTATCATGTCATTTTTGTCATTGATTCTGTTTATGTTATGGCTTACGTTTATTGATTTGTGTACATTGAACCAGCCTTGCATCCCAGGGATGAAGCTGACTTGATTGTGGTGGATAAGCTTTTTGATGTGCTGCTGGATTTGGTTTGTCAGTCTTTTATTGAGAATTTTCGCATTGATGTTCATCAGGGATATTGGCCTGAAATTTTCTTTTTTTGTTGTGTCTCTGCCAGGTTTTGGTATCAGGATGATGCTGGCCTCATAAAATGAGTTAGGGAGGATTCCCTCTTTTTCTATTGATTGGAATAGTTTCAGAAGGAATGGTACCAGCTCCTCTTTGTACCTCTGGTAGAATTCAGCTGTGAATCCATCTGGTCCTGGGCTTTTTTTGGTTGGTAGGCTGTTAATTACTGTCTCAATTTCAGAACTTGTTATTGGTCTATTCAGGGACTCGACTTTCTCCTGGTTTAGTCTTGGGAGGGTGTATGTGTCCAGAAATTTATCCATTGCTTCTATTTGTGTAGAGGTGTTTATAGTATTCTCTGATGGTAGTTTGTATTTCTGTGGAATCAGTGGTGATATCCCCTCTATCATATTTGATTGTGTCTATTTTCTTCTTCTTTCTTTTTTTCCTTATTAGTCTGGCTAGTGGTCTATCTATTTTGTCTTTTCAGAAAAACCAGCTCCTGGATTCATTGATTTTTTGAAGGGTTTTTCCTGTCTCTATCTCCTTCAGTTATGTTCTGATCTTAGTTATTTCTTGTCTTCTGCTAGCTTTTGAATTTGTTTGCTCTTGTTTCTCTAATTCTTTTAATTGTGATGTTAGGTTGTCAATTTTAGATCTTTCCCGCTTTCTCCTGTGGGCATTTAGTGCTACAGATTTTTCTCTAAACACTGCTTTGGCTGTGTCCCAGAGATTCTGGTACATTGTGTCTTTGTTCTCACTGGTTTCAAAGAACTTATTTATTTCTGCCTTCATTTTGTTATTTACTCAATAGTCATTCAGGAGCAGGTTGTTCAGTTTCCATGTAGTTGTGTGGTTTTGAGTGAGTTTCTTACTCCTGAGTTCTAATTTGATTGTACTGTGGTCAGGGAGACTGTTTGTTATGATTTCTGTTCTTTTGCATTTGCTGAGGAGTGCTGTACTTCCATTTATGTGGTCAATTTTAGAATAAGTGCAGTATAGTACTGAGAAGCATGTATATTCTGTTGATGTGGGATGGAGAGTTCTGTTGATGTAGAATGGAGAGTTAGGTTGGCTTGATCCAGAGCTGAGTTCAAGTCCTGAATATCCTTGTTAATTTTCTGTCCCATTGATTTGTCTAATATTGACAGTGGAGTGTTAAAATCTCCCACTAGTATTGTGTGGACATCTAAGTCTCTTTGTAGGTCTCTAAGAACTTGCTTTATGAATCTGGGTGCTCCTGTATTGGGTGCATATATATTTAGGATAGTTAGCTCTTCTTGTTGCATTGATCCATTTACCATTACATAACGCCCTTCTTTGTCTTTTTTGATATTTGTTGGTTTAAAGTGTGTTTTTTCAGAGACTAGGATTGCAACTCCTGCTTTTTTTTTCTTTCCATTGGCTTGTAAATCTTCCTCCATCCCTTTATTTTGAGCCTATGTGTGTCTTCGCACATGAGATGGGTCTCCTGAATACAGCACAGTGAGGGGTCTTGACTATCAAATTTACCAGTCTGTGTCTTTTAATCGAGGCATTTAGCCCATTTACATTTAAAGTTAATATTGTTATTTGTGAATTTGATCCTGTCATTATGATGCCAGTTGGTTATTTTGCCTGTTAGTTGATGCAGTTTCTTCATAGTGTTGATGGTCTTTACAGTTTGGTATGTTTTTGCAGTGTCTGGTACCAGTTTTTCCTTTCCATGTTTAGTGCTTCCTTCAGGAGCTCTTGTAAGGCAGCCTTGGTGGTGACAAAATCTCTCAGCCTTTGCTTGTCTATAAAGGATTTTATTTCTCCTTTGTTTACGAAGCTCAGTTTGGCTGGATATGAAATTCTGAGTTGAAAATTCTTTTCTTTAAGGATTTTGAATATTGGTTCCCACTCTCTTCTGGCTGGTAGGGTTTCTGCAGAGAGATCTGCTATTAGTCTGATGGGCTTCCCTTTGTGGGTAACCCGACCTTTCTCTCCGGCTGCCCTTAACATTTTTTCCTTCATTTCAACCTTGGTAAATCTGAGAATTATGTGTCTTGGGGTTGCTCTTCTCGAGGAGTATCTTTGTGGTGTTCTCTGTATGTCCTGAATTTGAATGTTGCCCTGTCTTGCTAGGTTCGAGAAGTTCTGGATAATATCCTGAAGAGTGTTTTCTAACTTGGTTCCGTTCTCCCCATCACTTTCAGGTACACCAATCAAATGTAGGTTTGGTCTTTTCACATAGTCCCATATTTCTTGGAGGCTTTGTTTGTTCCTTTTCATTCTTTTTTCTCTAATCTTGTCTTCATGCTTTATTTCATTAAGTTGATCTTTGATCTCTGATATCCTTTCTTCCTCTTGATCGGTTCAGCTGTTGATACTTGTGTATGCTTCATGAAGTTCTTCTGCTGTGTTTTTCAGCTCCATCAGGTCATTTATGTTCTTCTCTAAAATGGTTATTCTAGTTAGCAATTCATCTAAGCTTTTTTCAAGGTTCTTAGCTTCTTTGCATTGGGTTAGAACATGCTCCTTTAGCTCAGAGGAGTTTGTTATTAGCCATCTTCTGAAGCCTACTTCTGTCAATTCGTCAAATTCATTCTCCAGTTTTGTTCCCTTACTGGTGAGGGGCGTGATCCTTTGCAGGAGGCATTCTGCTTTTTGGAATTTTCAGCCCTTTTGCACTCGTTTTTCCTCATCTTCATGGATTCATCTACCTTTGGTCTTTGATGTTGGTGACCTTTGGATGGGGTTCTTGTGTGGACGTCCTTTTTGTTGATGTTGATGCAATTCCTTTCTGTTTGTTGGTTTTCATTCTAACAGTCAGGTCCCTCTGCTGCAGGTCTGCTGGAGTTTGCTGGATGTCCACTCCAGACCCTGTTTGCCTGGGTATCACCAGTAGAGGCTGAAGAACAGCAAAGATAGATGCCTGTTCCTTCCTCTGGAAGCTTTGTCCCAGAGGGGCACCTGCCAGATGCCAGCCGGAGCTCTCCTGTATGAGGTGTCTGTTGACCTCTGCTGGGAGGTGTCTCCCAGTCAGGGGGTACAGGGGTCAGGAACCCACTTGAGGAGGCAGTCTGTCTCTTAACTGAGCTTGAGTGCTGTGCTGGGAGATCCTCTGCTCTCTTCAGAGCTGGCAGGCAGGAACATTTGAGTCTGCTGAAGCTGTGCCCACAGCTGCTCCTTCCCCCAGGTGCTCTGTCCCAGGGAGATGGGAGTTTTATTGATAAGCCCCTAACTGGAGCTGCTACCTTTCTTTCAGAGATGCCCTGCGCAGAGAGGAGGAATCTAGAGAGGCAGTCTGGCTACAGCAGCTTTGTAGAGTAGTGATGGGTACTGCCCAGTTTGAACTTCCGGTAGCTTTGTTTACACTGTGAGGGGAAATCCACCTACTCAAGTCTCTGTAATGGCGAATGCCCTTCCCACTACCAAGCTGGAGCGTGCCAGGTTGACTTCAGATTTCTATGCTGGCAATGAGAATCTCAAGCCACTGGATCTTAGCTTGCTGGGCTCTCTTGGGGTGGGATCCGCTGAGCTAGACCACTTGGCTCCCTGGCTTCAGCTCTCTTTCCAGGGGAGTGAACGTGTCTCACTGGCATTCCAGGCACCATGGGTGTATGAAAGAAAACTCTTGCAGCTAGCTTGGTGTCTGCCCAAGTGGCCTCCCCGTTTTGTGCTTGAAACCCAGGGCCTTGGTGATGTAGGCACCCAAGGGAATCTCCTGGTCTGCAGGTTGCGAAGACCGTGGGAAAAACATAGTGTCTGGGCCAGAGTGTACCATTTCTCAAGGCACAGTCCCTCATGGCTTCCCTTGGCTAGTGGAGGGAGTTCTCTGACCCCTTGTGCTTCCTGGGTGAGGCGACACCCCACCCTGCTTTGGCTCATCCTCCATGGGCTGCATCCACTGTCTAACCAGTTCCAATGAGATGAGCGGGTACCTCAGTTGGAAATGCAGAAATCATCCACCTTCTGCACTGATCTCCCTGGGATCTGCAGACCGGAGATGTTCCTATTCAGCTGTCTTGCCAGCCTCCAGCCACTTCTAAGTCTTTATCAGTAAAATATGAGGGTTGGACTCAGAAACTCAAAACTCCTTTCCAGACTTTCTTAACATTCTTTGATTCAATGAATTTAATAGACATTTTCTTGTAACGGGTTCCACAGATCTTCATGCAGAATCCAGTGATACATGGGCAGCCTTAACATTACTCTTGTTGTCTTGGTTTTCATCTGCCTTTCTATCCATTGTCCACATAGTGAAATTTATGTTCTTTGGTAATCATCATTGATCTATTATATTCTTATCTATTTAAAGCTTTATTCAACCATGAGCTTCCCCTGCCATAACATTTTTCTGGTTTCCTTTTAAGGTTACCTTGTATTCAGCTATTTAAAAAATATTTCTATGGTCAACCAGTGCACTCTGAGTATTGTGTACTTTACTGGAAATTGTGTTGATGTTCCTGTAAATTTTTTTGTAATTCATATTTAATAATGAAAGGGTCTCCCATTTCTCTCTCTTAAAGTAAAACCCGTTAATGTTTATCTATTATTCAAATTAAAACTTCTACTTTTAATGGAAATTTATTCATTTTTGTGTATCTCTGCCAAACTTTTCTCTATTGATATAACCCATTATTACAGACTTTTATCTTTTTTGGATACCCTCTGAAGCCTCTTCCTTAAAAGCACCACTGGCAACAGACTCTCCTTTGAAATATTAATTAGTTAATTTTACATACGGATTTCATCAATTCTACTTTTTTACTTGTCTTTTGCAACTACATTTAGTATCATCGTATACATATAAAAATATATCTTAATTCCTTATTCCTTCTAATTTAAATATCAAATTTCAGATGTTATTTTTTTTTCTTTTCAGCTCCACCTCCCATTCTAAGCTACAACCGAAATCCCTTCCCTATAGCATTTTCTATCGTGAACAAAACAAAATATCTTAGCCTTGTGAAGCAGTGCTCCCTAAAGGTCAATATGCGTACAAATTACCTGGGGACCCTGCTAGAATGCATATTGTAACTCAGTTCTGCATCTTTAACAAACTCTCATGGAATGTCAGGGCTCCCGATTTTGGGATTATGTTTCAAGCAGGAAGGAGTTAGGGTTTTCCTGTTCATAAGTCCTATTTTAAGGCGTACTTTCACCGTGAGTTTTTTTTATTGTCGCTTAATCCTTTTAATGTGTTCCTGGGACTCTTTGATTTAGTTAACATTTGAACAGTGCTTTAGAATTCCCCAAGCATTTAAACACACAGTATCTCATTTGATACCCAGAGCAATCCTGTGTTGTAGGGTGGCTTAGGGTCCTGAAATTCAAGATTGTGCTGATAAACCTGTGGTGACAGAGTTAAGACAAGAAAAGATTTCTCCTCTGATTCTGCATCTTTCTCCAAACTCTTTCTGCTAACATCATTACCTCCCACTTCAAATGTAAAGAGAGCCCTTTTCTCTCCCATTCTGAACAAACCTCTGGTTTCTAACTAGTCACATTCTCTCCCTGAGCTTATGACTATGATCAGGAGATCAGCTCAAGCTTGGGCTCATGCCCATTCATGCGGCCCATTTATGAGGTGGGTTAAGAAGACCAGCAGCCCTTCTAGAACCACATGGATTATGGAATGTCCATTTTCCCCAAATGAGGGAGGGCTGTCCCAGAAGAAGGGTGCAGGGGTTATTGGGCAGAAAAATGAACACGTATCTGCTATTTTACCTCTTGATTTCCCAGTGCTTACACGCGTGCACACGCACACACACGCACTTTTGAAAACCTCCTCTCTAAACCTAATAACATTGCTCGAAAGTTCACCCTCTCCCAGAGAAGAGATAGTAAAAAAATTTGTGCCCAGCCACTGTATCGAGCTACAAGGTCAAGATCACTAGATAGTTCACAATATTCTCAATCAAGTTTAGAAATAATATTTCATGGATATATAATCATGGGGCTAAGTCATATGTTTTGCCTATTCACAATATTTAACAAAAGAAAAACCATATACTCATAATAACATCTGTGATTTTTAAAGTGCACGCAGCACACTCTGTTCACCAGTTCAGAGCATAAGACACATTTTGCTGGACAGACTGGAGAGCAGGGACCACAGTGGCCTCAGTTCCTCTGTCAGCCAATTTGTTTGACCCCAGGTTATGCTCTCAGGAAGGTTCTTCCTTGTCCAGTGTCCTCAATGGACATTACTGAGAGGGCCACCAGAGCCTGACCATCTGGGAGCTGGTTCAATTGGCACAATTACAGGGCTTGGCATTTGCTTTAGGGATCGAGCAATCCCAGGGGTCCTAGACTTAAACTCCCTTGAAACTCAGCTCATTTAGAACTTTAGTTAGATACTAGGAGATGTGGCTCCTGGGAACCCTGTTAGTTCCCAGAAATTTAATCAAATTTTTGAACTTTATCTCAGCCAGTGTTAGTTTTCTCTTTGTAAAGGGAGCTGGAACTCAGCAAGTCTACAAAGTAAAATGGTAGATTGCAGTGGCAAAGCAGAGCTCATCTACTTCCAGTCGAGGCTGCATCAGCCAGTGATGCTTTATGATGAGGGAATTGTTGCCTCTCATTTTTGGAAGAGGTCTGTGTGATCAGGCTTTCCCCATGAATCTTTTCTTCTGCACTTTCCCAATTCTTTCCCCTGGTTTGAATTAACATTACCCTGAGGCAGTAAATTCAAGTTTTGCAATTCAGCAGGGAAATAATTGGCCAAACCTCAAAAAGTCTTATATCCCTGGTTACAGGTTGAAAGATTTTATTTGCAAAATTTGTATGTTCTTTCCTTTTACACTTTCAGGTAGAACTTTACCAAAAATGGAAAAAAGTAGGCAAGACATCCTATTTTTTAACTTTTTTTTTAAAGGAAGAACTTAATTGCTATATAGTCTAAGAACCAAGGATCAATGGTTAATAATGAACCAATTATGTAGCTACCTCTAGCCAATGATTGCCACTTCTCAGCTATGGATTAAAGAGTCATCATCGCTCCAACTATCCCTCTTACTCTTAGAGTGTGTCGCTTGCAATACTCACCCACCTCTATCAAATTTTGCAGGACAGAGATCTGAGAAGGGAACCCCGGAAACAACAAATGTTCATCATAGCTATTCGCAAGTTCCTTGGTTTTTAAGTTGTTGTTTGTTTTGCTAACCATTTATTTTTATAAATGAAAATATGTTCATTTTATCTATAAATAAAAAATGTTTATTCTCCCCATTCCTCTATTTTTTTTCCCTCTGTATTGCAGAGAAATTTTACCTTCTAATGGGATATCAGTCTGCTTTCTTACTGAGAGTCACTTTGTTCTGACAGGTCTCTTAGTGGCCATCTTATTGTAGTATCTGTTTCCAAAGAATGTATAGGCAGAGAAACGTCTTTAGAATCCAATGCCCTGAATTCAAGTTCTGTTTTAATAGTTGAGTAACCTTGGATAATCTTTGAGAACTCGTTTGTTTTTTCTTAATCTTGATCTAGGAAATGATCTAATAATACATTTCATGCTTTCCTTTTAACTCTATTAGGAGGACGGGTCACATACGCATCATACATGAAGATAGCTTTTCAATTGCAAATGTTCACAAAAGTTCAATTCTAGTTTAAAATAATCATATTACTGTTATTTATTTACTTCTTACTACCTTGGAATTCATGCAGTACTATTTTATTTCTTACTATAGCTCCCTCTCTTTTTTCTTATAACTTTAACATCCTGCCTATTTTTGGATAGATCTTCCTTCCTCTATATACTTTTCTTCATTCATTCTTAGCCCTGGAAGTCAGCCAAGGTTTCCCTTCGTCACTTTTATTATGACATACCCTTTGGCAGATAGTAAAGATAAACCTCTTTTTATCGCTAAAGTTACACTTAAGTTTCTTTTTACAAGAGAGTGGTTTGGCCTGGTTCTCTAAACACTGAAAACATTATTTCCAACTACACATCAGAGTCAGGTGATTTTCTTGAGCCTTCTGGAACATGTCCTTCCTGTCCCTTAGACCCAGCTACATCCTCTGTTTTTAAATGGAAAGCACTTGGCAAATAGTTAACCCTATTTGCTTTTTGCCAGAGTCCCATTTCATTTTTTAAGTTCTGGATGCAAGTTCCAGAACTATCTGCAGCATTTTCTGAAACATCTTTTAAAACCAGATTACAATATCTCCTTTGTGCACCGTTTCTCCTTGAAGAAAATGACCAGCATTTCTATCCTTGGCTTGCTGAATGGAGTAAAATCAAAGATTTTCCAGCATCCCTGGTTCTTCTACTCTTGATAGAGTTCCCAGAATAAATCCTGCTTCTAAGTGAAAACTCTTGGATGAGAATAAGGGTTTTTAGGAGTTTTGGACTAGATTTTCTTCTTATTCCAAACCATCAGTTAGTTTATATTTAAACATAAGTGAGGCCTGAAGACTTAATGAGTTGAGAAATATTTTGGGATGCCCAGAAAGCAATGATGAAGTTCATGGAAGTATATGCTTTTTAAAAATTGAAGGGAGTACTTTGTGACCAACCAGGTCACTGCTGTAGCAAAATATAAAATATGCCATGGTCAAAGCAGTGATGATTTCTTTTGGGTGGGGTTCCTAGAGATTCCAAGAAGATATCATGATATATGTGAGTGAAACATATCACCAGTGAAGTTCTGTCTGCCTGGCACTAACTTATTACTTGACTTGAGTTGTAGGAGGAACAGACACCTTTACATATTGCCTCCCGCCTGGGTAAAACAGAAATTGTCCAGCTCCTTCTACAACATATGGCTCATCCAGATGCGGCCACTACAAATGGGTACACACCGCTGCACATCTCTGCCCGGGAGGGCCAGGTGGATGTGGCGTCAGTCCTATTGGAAGCAGGAGCAGCCCACTCCTTAGCTACCAAGGTAAGGAGAATGACATGATGACAACATGGACCAAGAGGATTCCTAAGTCATGGTCTTTCTACTCTACCACATACAGAATCAAGAACGTAGATCTCCTTAGGCCTTGACTTACTTCTTTCTCTACATATTTAAGATTCATTGTCTAAATGATTTAAGGGAATTGTGAGATTCCATATATCTTCAATAAAGAGTGCTGAATTTCATTCTAATTAATGCCAATGTTTCTAGGACAGGTATCTAGTACTCTAAGACGATTTTCATAAAGCAAGGACTACTTTTTCTTCTGTTTTTATTATAAAATCTATAATATATTCTTAAGAAAAAGATGAATGAAATTCCTAAATACATTGAACTGGTAATACTAATGAGGAAGAGGGTACTGCATTAGATTGGCAGTACTATATTTGTTGTGAGTTGTAGTACCAGATCGAAGCTCACTTTACTTATGCATTTTTGCAACCCTACTATTAGCCACCACTTATTTGACATTCTCATTCCCATATTAGTTTTCAACGTTACCAACTACACTCTTGCTTGGGTATTTACAGTGTTTAAACAGAGCTGAGCTGGAAAATCACACCTCCTTAGTTGTTATTGACATCGAACAAAGAATTTGACTTATGTTCCAAGTTTCATGACAGGGCAGAGTAATTTTTCCTATGCTTTACACATGCTATTTGACATTCACAATGTGGAGATGACTTAGAATAAAACATGAATATACTCAGCTAATGAGAGCAAAACTGAGCCAGCACACGTGAATTTGTCATGGAGCAAAATAATTCCCACAAATATAACAGCGATTCAGATTAACAAAAGGACAATTTCAATTCTCTCATAATCAGTAGGCATAAGCACTGCATCCAGGGAGAGGGAAAGTTGCAAATATAAACTGAGCTAGTGATGTGGCATCTGTCCTCTTATAAGTAGGAGCAGCCCACTAGCTCTTATGGCTTATCTGGTTGCCTGCTATGACTTACCTGGTTGCCTATGGCTGTGAAAAGTACTTTGATATAAGAAATTGACAATTATTGAAGTTCTGAACTCTGAAAAGTTGAAAGGATTTTAAAAGTTCTTTAAAAAAAAAGAAACTAAGCAACAAATGTAGTAATAACTCGAGAGATTTGGTAATTGTCTTACCAGAGGAGGGTGTAAATCATCAAAATTAAGATACATAAAATACAGAAATAGAAAATAAAACGTAGTCTCTTATCTTTCAAAGATGTTTAGGATTTAAAAAATATAACTATATCCACGGTAAATTAGGGCAATAAAATAGAATAAAATGTTAAACAGCACTTTTTTTTTTTTTGAGTCAGAGTCTCACTCTGTCGCCCAGGCTGGAGGGCAATGGCATGATCTTGGCTCAATACAACCTCTGCCTCCCGGGTTCAAGCGATTCTTCTGCCTCAGCCTCCTGAGTAGCTGGGACTACAGGTGCCTTCCACCACGCCTGGCTAATTTTTTTGTATTTTTAGTAGAGACGGGGTTTCACTGTGTTAGCCAGGATGGTCTTGATCTCCTGACCTCGTGACCCACCCACCTCGGCCTCCTAAAGTGCTGGGATTACAGGAGTGAGCCACTGCACCTGGTCAAACATCATTTTAAGAGTTCAGCTGACTAGGGCTGAACAGTGGTTGATTCATCATTATTAAAGCCATGTAAGTGTTTCTAAATATCAGAGGGTAAATGAAGTCTTGGTGAGATTAACATAAAAGAAGAAGGTAGATGTATGACTCAAGAGATGTCTTCTGACTTTGGTTTTGTTATTCTACAGTAGATTTTATGTAGTTTTGTCTAATAATCATTTCCAAACTTATAGGAGTTGGATCACTATTCTAGCAAGACTTTAAAGATAAGGAATTTATTTTTTCTTCCTCATCACGTAGTTAGTCTCAAAGAACTCTGTTTCATCCTGAATATCACCCTAATCATTGTGTGCCTTGAGTGGGGGGAGGAGAGCTCTAACCACAAGTGCTGGTTTATATGAACAATTCAAGAAAGAAGAAATACTTCCTACCTTTGTCCCACACTTGGAAAAAACCAGAAGATTCACTCTCTTCCAAGAATTTATTAATACCAAATGTTCAAAAAAGAAGCAAAAAGAAAAACGTCATCTCATTTAAAAATAATTTGTCTGGAGACACCGAAAGGGCAATATTGCTTCTTGGGGGATATTCTGTATTTACAATGGGGGTTAAATGGTCCCAGGATAAGCCATAGCTTACAGCACCTAATCCAGCCATATTTGCTATGTGTTTTACAGGCCCTGGTCGGTGTTAGAATTCCCCTACTCCCACTGTAGTGCCAGAAGAGCATGTGGTTAAACTGTCTGGCCAAGAGGATGGATTTGACATCATGGTGTAGGAACTGTGCCATCCTCGAGATCTTAGTCCAGAGACTTATCT
This sequence comes from Mandrillus leucophaeus, assembly GCF_000951045.1. Classification (NCBI taxonomy): domain Eukaryota; kingdom Metazoa; phylum Chordata; class Mammalia; order Primates; family Cercopithecidae; genus Mandrillus; species Mandrillus leucophaeus. The sequence goes on along the minus strand of NW_012105753.1, from coordinate 350,569 downwards.
GTATTTATAAGACACTGCTAATTACAGAGCAAGGCCATTGGTTAGGCACGGAAGACACTGAATGTACACATATCAACATGTGTAGGAGAGCAGCCCTCTGAAAAAAAGCTTTAAAGCTTTGGTGTGTTTAAACTCTGGTGTTAATCAGCCCAACATCATGCCAGGAGTAGAATGTGTTTTACAAAAGCAATTGGTCTTCTAGGCAGTGTGAGTCTTCTGGGAAAGGGGACAAGTCAGGATGGGAGTTGCTTTATAATAGTGCATGTTTTTTGTTCTATAGACCATTTATCTTGCCATTTCTGCAGAAAATATGTCAATTAATTCACAAATACTTGTTTTTACTATGGCTGCCAAAATATCCTAAAATTTAAATGAATTTGGAATTCAGGTGTTACAAAAAGGATTGCAAGAAAGAGAAGGAGGGTTGGAGAGAAAGCAGCTGTTGTTTCAAGTCTATTAATTTTAGAGGCAGGAAAAAGATTTTTTTCCCCCATTCACAAATTGGAGCCAGTTTACTGACACTGGTGGCTTTTAAAAATCCCAAACCTATAAAGTCAGATTTCGGTCTCCAAGCCCTTAAAATAAAATTTCTGTTGTTCAGTCTATCAAGCCAAACTTTTGTATGTTAAATTTTATTCTTTTTCTTTGTCCTTGTTCATGGCTAACAGATATAATGCTACCAGTATTTTTTCCAAATGAAGAATCAGTATAGTTTGCTTAATATGTTAACAGATAAAAATATTTTGTGAGGCGTTACAATAATAAATACGATTTTACTTTTTCTCACATTTTCAGAAGGGTTTTACTCCCTTGCATGTAGCCGCCAAATATGGAAGCCTGGACGTGGCAAAACTTCTCTTGCAACGCCGTGCTGCCGCAGATTCTGCAGGGAAGGTAAAGATTTTCTATACGTTATAATTATGTAACAGTCAAGGTGATAGATTAGGAGATCTGTAAAGACATTTTTCTCACTTCTCTGAAAGGAATGTGAGAGCACCTGATGAAACTATACCAAATAGACATGGTGGCGATGCCTTCCATGACCGTCCATGTACACACTGATTCAGAAAGCATTTTGAGCTGTGCCTCAAAGTCTTGTCACAACAGCCCCAGAAGTCTCTATATTAAGAAGGATCCCTGCAATGTTAATGTAGTCTTTCTTACATAGCAGTTTAGACCTTTATACATTGTGACCATCAAGATGCCCTTTGCTGGTGGTATGCTCATTTTCAATTTTAGTTATGTTTTTAATATGAAAATTATTGGGGCTTTTATTTTCATTCTTTTTTCTATTGACTATATTAATTCATTAACATGAATGTAATCAGCATCAGTTTCCAGGCATCCTGGTAGCTTCAGGGCAGCTAACCCTAATTTATTAATGCTGAAACTTAAACACACCCTTTACAGAATGGCCTTACCCCGCTCCATGTTGCTGCTCATTATGACAACCAGAAGGTGGCGCTGCTGCTACTGGAGAAGGGTGCTTCCCCTCATGCCACTGCCAAGGTGAGGACCACAGAAAAGGATTTACAGACATAGGGTGTAACTATCACCTGAAAACACATGAGAATTGTCTTTTAAACACATGATATAGTATAACTGCGACTAGTTCTGGCGCTAGTAGTTTTGGTATTGAGACCCTTTTTTTCCCCTTGTATTTCCACCAGTTGCGTCTAGAAAACCTTTTTTAAGATTTTTAAAGAGTCAGCAAATATTCAGGGGATGTGCCTGTAAACCAGCAGACATGAATCTTATTGCTAACATTCTGTGTGTTAGAGAATGAAGTCTGAATTTTGAGAAATGAGAAGTAAAGTCATTAACATGTTTTCCCTTCTCTCCTATAAACCACATGCTGTGATTAAAATGTCCTTTTATAATCTCATTCTTTCAGACTTCAAACTTCTATTTGTTTCTTTTTTTTTTTTTTTTTTTTTAATGTTTTACCTGTGTTAACTGTAGCATGGATCCCTCTAAGTCCCTAGACTCGGGGGTGGCGTGGGGGGATTCCTTTTTGGTGTACATCTAGCACCAAATTCCGAAACAGCTCCAACTAAGACTTGTACTTACGGACAGGGCATTTTCCACCATTCTAGTTGGCCCCTTATTAAACTGAAAATATATATGAATGTCGTATAATGCATAAAGTCCTCACTGCGTCTTTCGTTCATTAACTCAGCACACCTATTTTGAGAACACGTCAGGGTTTATTTAAAAAATATTGATCGTAATGGGAAAATATGTATGCTATATTAGACAACATAATAAAACAACTGCCACCATTTATTTGCCAAACACTACGCCGAGCACTTTACAGCAATATCTCATAATAACCCCATGAGACTGGTATTCTAATGATCTCCATTTTGCAGATGAGAAAGTGAGATTTAAGTAGGTTAATTTTCCAGTCATCTGAATAATATGTGTTAGAGCTTGTACCTGGGTTTGACCTCAGGCAGACTGACTTTAGAGCTGATGTTCTTAACCACTAGGTCCTTTGTGTCCCAAAGCAATAGAGAGAGATTTATTCCATTCTATTATACAAGTATATACATATATACTCATATGCCTATTTAAATTATGCATATTATAAATATAAAATAGGATATATACAAAAATATGTTCTGTATAATATATATTTATATATAAATGTTATATATAATATACATATATAACTTTGTACACATACATACCTATACATCTATATATATTTATATCTTTTTGATGCCAATAAACAGTTTACAATAAAGTACTTGAACTGTCAAAAGAGGATGCCAAATGTTCATAATTATCCACAGTGTTCTTATTCCTCTTTTTTCTACAATCTCATAAATTCTACACATATTTTATGTCTTTCTTCACACTACTAGAGTAGTGTTCATATCATATTCATTTGCATATCTATGAGGTGTTTAATAACATATGTGAGTTCCCAATAAATTTGCATGAAAGAATGAAGATTGAGCAACTATGGAATAAAAATATACCTGCTCACTTAACATGGCAGCATTTTTTTTTTCGTTAGCTTTCCAGGCTGACCATTCTCAACATAGATACAAAAGACTTCATCAGTACTCATGAGTACTTTCATTGAACTCTTATGATGTGCAAAGAAAGGATTGTAGGTACTCAATGGGAGGTAAAATTGTAAAACGTGTGTTCTCTTTCCACAAGGAACTCTGAATCTACTTGCAAGAGAAGACCTAGATTATAAATTAATGTGTATGGTTTTCCTAAAGAGACAAGCATAGCCTTGATTTCTACCCTCTACCTTGTATGGTCCTTAATCTTAGGCATGCATATACCGAGTTCAGACGATGATGTAAAGCATTTCTCTACTCCAGAGTCCACAGTAGGATGGGTATTCTGGGAATGCCTCTCTAGTGTCTTTCACTTATCTGCCCCAGCCTGTCAATGAACATGAGCCCTTCATCTTTGGGGCAACTCCTAGAGGTCTCCAGATGGTAAGATCCCCATGGTAGTCTCCACTTTAGACTCTCTTTCTGCTCATTATAATGTCCCCTCTCCTCAACACGCATGGTCCTTTGGCCACGAGAACTTTGCTTCTTTCCACCAGAGTCCAGAACCTTCTCTTAGTCTTTATTGGGAGTGCTGCAATTACTTGAGTCCCAAAATGTTTCCTCTTTGTGGAGTAAGAGGGCTTTTCAGATCTTGTATGTTGAGTATCTACCAGACAAACCTCCTCCATTGCCAGAATTGACACCTTCTTTGATGGTCGCTTATGTTGTTTTGCTAAAATGTCCCTTTACCTGACCTTAGTAGAGCCCATGCTGTAGGCAGGGGGGTAATTGAGACTAAAGAAACACATTGTAGCAAAAAGAATTTGACTAAACTTACTTGGTCCACAAAAATCTATGTGTCCTTTTTTTCAATAGAGTCTATGGACACAAATACAATATTTTGAAGCATCCGGGACCTCTGATCAAACCCTGAAAAGGCTTCCAAGCTGAATTTCCTTCAGTTGCTTCAGGAGAAACATTATTTGTCAAAAATGAAAGAGACTTATTCTTGCTTAGAGAAATGGGGACAGAGTAGATAATGTAGGGTTGTGTGAGAATCAAGATTTGATGATGGCTCATAAAGACATTTACATTCTCAAAACACTTTTTTATTTTTTGGTACACTTTGCAGTTAGCTTTAAGGAAATAGTATGACATAAAAATACCTCTCATGTTTGATTACAGGCTCAAGCCTGTACTCCCAGCACTTTAGGGGCCAAGGTGAGCAGATTGCTTGAGCTCATGAGTTTGAGATGAGCCTGGGCAACATGGTGAAACCCCATCTCTACCAAAAATACAAACAAAATTAGCTAGTCACAGTGGTGTGTGCCTGGAGTCCTCGGTACTTAGGAGGCTGAGGTGGGAGGATCACGAGCCCAGGAGGTGGAGGTTGCAGTGACTGAGATGGCACCACTGCACTCCAGTCTAGGTGATGGAGCCATACCTTGTCTCAACAAATAAATAAATAAATCATCTCATGGTAATCTCACAAGAAGCACTTGATCATTATGCTGTCTTTCCCTTCAGCATGTCGCTGAGGGGAAAAGCCACAGTTAATGGCAAAGACGCTGTTGTTAATTTCTATCACACATTTCAAATGGAAAATTCTACCAGATTTGATAAAGAAAAGGAAATGAAACAATATATATTGCAGACTTACAGTTGTTCCACATTTTTTTTTCTTTTAATTAAGTATGGGGTTTAGAGTTTTGTTCTTGTAAGCAGAGTATAGTTATCCTGACCCTCTCCACAAACTCCCACCCAAAATGAGTAGCCTCATATTTCTACTTTTGAAGCAGCAAGTTATGAAGAAGGGGAGATCTAGGATTTGAATGGACCACAAAACTAATATAAGCTAATTTTGTTGTTGAATATATTTTAAATTAGAATTGAACCCATTAAAGACAGGGATCATGTCATGTTCACCATTGCATTCCCACACCTAGCACACTGCTTGGCATATGCTAGGCACTCAGTAATATTTGTTGAACCAGTTTAAAGTACAATCCAAACAGAAGCGTATTAGTTGGAGTATTATAATAAGATAATAGAAATAATTCCATTTGATTCTTTATGTTATAAACATATGTGAAGTGTAGCCTTGGTTCCAGACAGCACATACAATTCAAGAGCAATATTGGCAAACTAGAATCAGCTCAGAACAGAACATCCTTATAGGGAGAGATCTAGAAATGGCACTTCCATCAGGAATGGTTGAAGAAATGGAGAAAATTAGCCTGGAAAACAGAACACTAAAGGTGGATATGAAAATCATCCCCAGATATTTAAAGGATGGTCATGTAGAAGAGAAACCTGGCTTATTCTATGTTGCTCTTCAGGAGAGAAGCAATATTATAAGGAGAGAGTTTTCAGCTTTGGAGCTTTGATGTCTGTATCTGTCTCAGAGTAGAATGGGATACCTTGTGACTTTTATTGTAGAGATTTGGTTATTGTTGAATGGAAATGGGATGACTAAGAGTTTGGATTAACTGTAAACTCACTTTTAACTCTTCTGTTGATTAGAGATTTTTATTTCCTTTAGAGATACATATTAGAGCAATTGTTAATCTTACCCTATATGCATGTGTTTTATTTTTGTCTTTTTTAGAATGGCTATACTCCTTTACATATTGCTGCCAAGAAGAATCAAATGCAGATAGCTTCCACACTCCTGAACTATGGAGCAGAGACAAACATTGTGACAAAGCAAGGAGTAACTCCACTCCATCTGGCCTCGCAGGAGGGGCACACAGATATGGTTACCTTGCTTCTGGATAAGGGCGCCAATATCCACATGTCAACCAAGGTATTCTGTCATTTCTTGCTTCAATCAAGAGTGTTTTGGACACATGTAAAGAGTAATCAATCACAGATAGTTTGGAACAAAAAGGAGCAATATATTAAAAAGAAACAGGGATATCTTACAGACCCCAAGGACAGGAAGGGAGTCAAGCCTTACGAGAGATTAGAAAACCATAAGGAAGCAAGGGAGAGAGACTCTCTGTATGGCAACATTTTGGCTTCTTGACTTTTCTATGCAAGTCAGTTCCATTCATCTCTATAGCCCCGCTTTCCTTGCATCTCTGTGTGTGTCTAAAGAGGCTACCCTGTAGCTCCCAATGTTAACATCACTATAATTGCTCCAGTGTCTGCTGCTCCTCATTCTAAATTTCAGATATATACATATAGAGGAAGAATGGTTCCATCTGGGGTTGTAGCTTAAACAACTGCCTCTAAGCTGGAAGGCCCATGTCCACCACCCAGGGCATTCTTCAGTCTTGCTGGGCATCTGAGGTACCTCTGGATAGTAGAGAGGAAACACAATAAAATACAGATTTTTTGAGTCAATGTAAGCCTAGCTTGAGAGGTTTGGTAGTGGTTGTGAGAAAATCTTTTTTGTTTTTTTAATAAAGCACATCAGTCATTTTAGCCTTTCTCCATGGACTGGCCTCTGTAGACCTCCACATTAATTATAATAGAATGGCAGTCAAAGATACAAGGGAAAAAATTCACATATAAAAATATACTTTTTTTACAAGTATATGTCTTTTGATACATCTATCCATCCATCTACATAAAGATCTATAGATCTATCTAACTTTCTATCTTACACTTATATAAATATACTCTGCTATAGCCAGCTGCTGAGAAACACAGAATTGGAAACTGTGTTTATTAAGTTAGTTTGTCATTTGGTGTCTTGATGCTTTTTGTAATACGTTATATGGGCTTAGTGAAAATTAAGTTTCTTAGCTCTTTCCATAAATATACAAATACTCTGTGTTTTCTACATTTCACTGTTAATTGCTACTTTTAAAGTATCAGTGATAAGTTGGTTTTAACGACATTCGTAAATAGGTTATGTAGCATGCATCCTTTAGGAAGAGCTATGAAACAGGCAGGTTGCCTTGAATATTTCTGCAGTCCTAGTCTATTTCTTTGTCACTCGGAAGTGTTCCTGTACATCCGCTGCCCTTACTTACTTCTCTGGCCTTTATAAAAAGTCTCCATAAATCCTTTTTTAAAGTATGATGAGAGCAAATTATAGGGTTAGTCTTCCAAAGGATAGTTGCATTTTTACAAGAATGAACACGATAAAGCCTTATAGTGAAATTCAGTGTATTAGATGGACAATCATTACAAACTAGGGCATGGACGTCCTTGTGACTATTGACGTCATGTCGTTCAGGTAGTCATTTACCCTGTTGGAGAAAAATCTGATCTTGAAGCATAGAATATTTTATTTAATATTAGTGTATGAAGGGGGCATATGTTTACTCTATTAATAACAAATAAATCTTCATTTGAAAATAAGCCAAAGAAATCCATAAACAATTCAGCAGTATTTTGAGTAGGATTAAAGTTCAGATAGTTCATGAAATGGATCTTACAGTGTTTCTGATGGTGTTATTTTTAATTTATAAAAATGACAGGTACATATCTGAAATCAGTTCACTATGTCTTCCTTTATGGTATTCTTCTAAATATATTACTTTGTTTGAGAGAGTTTTAGCAGTTAACAAATATTTAATGAGTATTTTTGAGTTGCACACTCAGCAATGAAGAAAAACATTCAATTTTGAATCACAAAGTAATTTTGTTATCTTTATAACAATGATTTCAGTAGTACATTTGAGTGGTGTCCTAAACACATAGTATATTTATCACTAAAGTAAAACTTTAGTAAGTTTGTGCAGATATATCTGAATAATAATACAATATATAAAATTTACATATAAAACATATAACCTTGCCTTTTGGTTAGAATTATAAGATAAAGCAACTATAAAAATATCTCAGAGGAGAAGCAAAACTGGTAAAAAACTTTCCCATTGCTTTTGAAGAAAACATACATTCTTTTCTTTTTAAGGCCAGCTGATATCAATAATTTCATATTCTCCAAATGATTATTTCACATGAAGAACTATAATTTCATATTTTCACGTGAAGAACTATAATATAGAAATGATATCATTATCCAATCACCATCTATCATAAAATAAAACCAAAAAAGATCAGTTGTTGAGTCCACCAGTGTGTCTTAGGAAATAAATTACTTTTTTTTGAAAAGAACTGCTTCAACACTTCCTATTTTCTTGATTTATTAGAAAAGTTTTTTTTTTTTTTTCCCAGAAACCTTTCAAACAGTGTTTTTCCTCTATTCTCACACTACCGCACAACAATCATCAACACAGAAGGCTTCTGGGACCAAATGTGTAGAGGTTTTCCCCACATACTGAGCAGCACACACCAGCTGGGTGTCCTCCAATTCAGTTCCAGCACTGTCTATCTGGAGAGAGTGTTAGATCCCTTCAGTTGAGGGCTCAGTCCCCAAGACTGCCCTCTGCACTGACACTAATCACAAGTCTGGGCCTCTGAACTTCTGACTGACTGGCTTCAAGTTGGGGTTCCCAGGACACTCCCTTTGAGTTCCATTAACTCACTGGAGTGGCTCACAGAGCTCACAGAAACACATTTACAGTGCTTACAGTTTCTTATAAAGGCTATTACAAAGGATGAAGATGAAGAGACACATAGGGAAAGGTATGAGGGGAGGTACACAGCTCCCATGCCCTTCCCGGGAGCACCACCCTGCACAAGGAAGCTCCCTGTGTTCAGCTATCCAGAAGCTCCCTGAACCCTGTCCTCTGGGATTTTATGGAAGCTTCATGATGTCAGCATTCATTCCCCCAGGGTATAGGGTGGGACTCTCTCTCTCTCTCTCTCTCAGGAGGGTCTTATGACCCATGAATGCTGCGGAGAAGATTAGAGCCTAGCCTTGGGGAAAGCGAAAGGAGACTGGGGAAGGTGGGAGATATTTTGTTTCCTGAGGCCTGCCCCTGACGCCTAAAACGCACAATATTATAACAAAAGACTATAGTAAGGGCTATGGGAGTTATGAGGCAGCAACTGTGGACAAAAACCTATATTCACTGCAGTTTACATCCTTTGATTTGGCTATGCAAGTTTACCACAATAAACTGCAGAGATTTTCATGCTGGTTGTTAATTTGTAATCTTGCATGGCAGAAAATCCATTCTGCAAATAGAGTAGAAAGAAGCACACATATTTAAAAAGTCATCAAAAATATCTTTGAGATTTGATGATCACAGCATGTAATGATCACTTCAATAACATTTTTAAACAGACTATCTCTGTAAAGAGAAATATTCTTATGTTTGTTATTTTAGTAAGGAGAAAATTAAGATAAGATTCTTGTTTTATCCTAATATTCAGATTTTTTATACATTAGGACTAAATAATATTTGTTTAGAAGAGATGAAAATTTTAATAGAAAATGATACACCTTCTATCTCACCCTGTATTTTATGAAACTCAAAGTTGAGCTCACCCAGAGCTCTCAGGATTAAAAAGCCCCAGGCCCACAAGGAAAAAGCCTCCTCTCAAGTTGTAGAATGGTTTTCTCTCTGTAGGTTTCACTTACATTTTTGAAATAAGGTCAATGTACTTTTTGATTTCCAGAAGTAGCACCATGACTGGAGATCATGAATTTTGAAGAACATGGCTTAGCTTTCTCAGCCTAAGTGCTAATGCAGGAGAGTGGGCCTGAAAAGTTGTGGCCAACAGGGCTGGTCCATTTTTATCAGATGTAAAGTGGGGAAGAGGTGCTGACTCAGAGTCCAGGTAGCCACCTCAGTCTATAGCTGCAGGATGTCCAGGAAGAGCATAAGTATAGTAGGCATTTGAACAATAGTGAGGGGAGAGAAATATACAGTATAAATATACTGTAGGCTAGAATGTAAGCTCTATAGAGACAGAAACTTTTGTTCACTGCTGTATTCGAGTGCCTAGAATATGAACACTTCATGACATATGAAACATACTCAAGAAAACACCTATTAAACATGTAAATGATGTAGTAAGGCTACCCGAGTGTGGCATTGACTGAATAAGCCACTTTCCTCCCTCTTTTCTCCATGCCTTCCTTTTTTTTATTATTAATTCATAACTGTACTTTAATTGGATATTCAAATAAACAAAATAATTACTTCATGTATGTATACCAAACATGTTGCATAAAACTGGGCAGTTTGTGGTGCTCTGTAAATAATGAGGTTACTTTAAGGTAACATTTAACGGAACCTCCTGAAAAGTGTACTCTCTTTTGGTGCTAGAGAAAGTTTTTCTGAACTCACTTCCTGTAACTGTCCATTTTTTACAATGATGTAATATTTTGTTGATAAACTATAAATGATTATTATGCTTATAGGTGTAATAGTTGGTTGATCAGTTATTTAAATAAAGAAGTTGGTACAGCAGGAGATCCAGATGGCTTTGAAATAAATATCATTTGAAAGCTTATTAGCTGTGCTAGTTTGAAGTCTCACATCATAATATAAGAACCTAATATAGAAAATGTAATTTACCTTATGTGTTGATTGACTTGGAGGACATGTCTTAGATGAAATGTCATTAATTTAGAGAATTTACCTTAAATATCAGAAGATACAGTTTCTGGGAAGAGGCTATGAGTTTTCCAGGATTTTTTCAGTATTTTCAATGTATTTTCATAATATTACAGATGATGCAATACATTTTCTTCTTCAAATGTATCCCTTTGGTTCCATTCTTTCTGTAGAGCGGACTCACATCCTTACACCTTGCAGCCCAGGAAGATAAAGTGAATGTTGCTGATATTCTCACCAAGCATGGAGCTGATCAGGATGCACATACAAAGGTAAAGCAAATCGTTCTCAATATTGTGACGGGTTCGGGATGGGATGATTCCCAGTAGCCCCCATTCGGGTCACCGCATGTCCAGGGTCTTCCCTCCTCAAGAGTCTGTTCTGAAATGTAAACTAATCATAACCCTCTCCTATGCACAAATCTATGATGGCTCCCCATTTTTTTGCTGGAATCAAGTCCAGTGGATAGCATGGGGTCAGGACCCTTTGAAGAAAGACTCCAATTTTTGCAACCTTAAGTCTACCCTCTCTCTTACTGCTTTAGCTAGTTCACATGGGGAGTTGCCGTGTTCCTCCTTGTCTTGTCTCCATGCCCTTGGTCTGGAAATGGATTTTCCGTCTCTAAGCCATAAAATTCTTACCCATTCTTTAAGCCTGCTGTAGCTACATATTTCCTGCATCTCCTATCAGAGTCATTCTGTCTTTGCTGTTTTCAGATATTATTTGTGCCCCTCTCTTAGTTCTTTGCAGATTAAGTCACCCACATCTGATCTCTCTCGCTGATATGAAGTTCCTTGTGGTCAGGGGTACATGTATAATCTGTTAAATAATATCTTTAGTCAAATTGAATCCTACAATAACCGATACTCTACCCAGCCCTTCTCCTCTGGGATGTTAACCACTAGAGTAGTAAAGTTTCTACTTTTTCTATTTTTAACTTTTTATTATTATTTACAGCTTGGCTACACACCTTTAATTGTGGCCTGTCACTATGGAAATGTGAAAATGGTGAACTTTCTTCTGAAGCAGGGAGCAAATGTTAACGCAAAAACCAAGGTAAAGTACTTGTGGTCATTTTCAATTACTCTAAGTAAAAAGGTTCAGCCATCTGGATGCTTCACTAGTTTACCAAAGCTACAAGTGTATTTTTTCTTCCTTTTTAGTTCTTCTAAAGTGATTTTGAAGAGGTGATGTAGTTTTGTAATTATTTGAGAATTTTCATTCTGACAACCTTTGACAGCCATGCAGGTTAGCTTCAGAACTGTTTCTATTATAAAGTTAAAGTAGCTGACATCAATTTAACAACTTACTGCAGGATACAATAGATGCCTGCTAGAACATCTTGATGTTCTGGCAGATTTTCTTTACATTGTTTGAGGACCTCGGCCCCCCTCCCCTGACCTCTTATCCTCTCATGCAGAAATACAGACAGGCAGCCTAGACTGCATGCCTTTCATTTTTAATGAACTCTGTCACATTCAGAACATCACGTGGACATGCTCAGTGAGGCAATAATGTATAAGGCCTGGGCTGGAAGTTCTCAAGGATAATGCAGAGCTGACTTGATCCCAATAGTTTCCCCAGCGGCATTCAAAAGGTCCTATTCGGCAAAGCAACCTTGGAACATAACACCTCACTTCAGTGCCCTCAATTTGGTTCAAGGTGAAGAGAAGTTCATACTATAACTGTGGCCATTATGCATAATATAACTTGCAGCTCCAAGTTCTTTGATCCAAAGAAATATTTATTTGCACATTTATTTAAGTTCATATATCAGAGATTTATTTTTCTTTTTGTTTTGAGACAGGGTCTTACTCTGTTGCCCAGGCTGGAATGCAATGGCACGATCAGAGCTCACTGCAGCCTAGAACCTGGGCTCAAGTGATTCTCTTGCCTCAGTACTGACTAGGACTACAGGTGCGTGACACTATGCCCAGCTAATTTTTAAAAGTTTTTGTAGAGATGAGGTTTCACTATGTTGCCTAGGCTGGTCTCGAACTCCTGGGCTCAAGCGAAATTCTCCCACCTTGGCCAACCAAAGTGCTGGGATTACAAGTGTGAGCCACCAAGCCTGACCCAGAAATTTCTAATTGCAGCAATTTGAATGAGCTCAAGTAAATTAGTGTGAGAACATTCAGGACTTTTCAAAGCCATCAATTCAAGATTCTACAAATTAAAAATATACGGAAGTTTTATAAGTCAGTCTTTATATTAGAAGCAGAAACAAAATCATTTCTATACATAAGCATGTTTATAGCTAATTTAAAATTAACTGATTTTTAAACTATAAATAATACTATTAACATTTAAGATTTAAACCTACAACCTAACTCTAGCAAGAATAGCTGCTGCCTAGTTTCTGGCCAGTTCTTAAGTTCTCATGAAATTGTACTTTGAGACTTATTTAAAACCTCTAATATGAATTCTCAGGCAGTAGCTCCTAAAGCCTTTTCTGCTGAGCCAGCTCGCATATAAGCACTCCAGGAAAGACATTTTTGTTGGAATCCAAGTATTCTCTTGAAATGAACAAATGCAACAGTATAGCGAGATGTTGGCAGGGCTTGAAAATGCTTATTGTATTTTTAAATGTTTCATTGTTTAAATGCTTATAATATTTAGAAGGCAAACACTATATTGTCTAGAGAATATCAATGGTCTCCCTGGAGTTTGACCTGCATTGAATGAAGATTTGATTGAAAGAAAAATTTCATTTTATCATTTCATTTTTTTTGTTTCGTTTTTTAAGTGAACTGAGTTGCTTGCACTGTTACATTTGGAACCACATATCTTCAGGGAAATAGATACAAACCTCAAAAGACAGTCTTTTAATAAACTCTTCATATTTTTTTTCACATCAAAATGGCATCTTCGGGAAAGGAATTAGGTTTTCTTCCTCATATCTTATGTGTAGCTGTAGTTACTAAAAATGGATTCATTGCTTTAAAAATGTAAACATATATATTAACTTTACTCTGTAAACTCTCATGATGTGGTATGAAAGATTTGGCAGAATGAACTTGTTTTATAAGACTATTCATTGCTTAAAATTAGAAGGAAACCCTGTTACAGCAGCTTGGGACAAACCAGACCTGGTTAATCACATATTTAATTTGTGAAGAGGGTTTAGAACAGCACATGAAAATAAAGACACTGAAGATTATAGAGCTCTTCGATGAGGAAAAAAAAGAAAAAAAACACACACACACGAAAGTGTTTGCTAAAATTTTCAAAGCTAGAAAAGAAAACATATTCAAGAGCAACTTGTCTGATCCTTCATCAAACTTGAAATCTTGGCCATCTTCATTTTTCAAATGAGAAAACTGGGGCTTAGAGAGGATTAAGGGTCTGCAAATAATTGGTAGCACTGGGTCTACAGCTCCTGGCCAGATGGGCCTATGACAGTGGATTAAGAATCAACCAAATGTTTATGTAAACACTTGAATTGCTCCAGACTTCCCTGGCAAATATCCTCACTGGAGATTTCAGGTAAAGGTTAGATTAAATCAGGGCTGGGGAACATTTTTGTGGCCACAATGTCCACTGATCTATTGAGGGCAAGAATGTTGCTTTGGCATTATTAATTTACATATATTTATAGAGAATTTACATTTATTTATATATTATAGTGATATATTATTTTATTAATTTACATGCTAAGTTATTTAGCACATAGTGTGTGATTAGTAAAAGGTGTTGAATGAATTAACTTGGCTGATACTAAAGAGATGAACTAAATTCAGTGGATTTAATGGATGTAAACACAATGAAAAGGAAGAATTTTTACGAAAAGAAGTGTCACCTAGTGTATTCTCCTTAAACGTCCGTGGATTATTTGATTTGACAGCAGAGTCCCTGTAATAGCCAAAGGCTTCTTGGAGTCCCTGTAATTGATTTATATTTTCAGGTTTCCTGGGGTCATCCCATTGTAGGAATTTATAAGGATATGTAAGACTTCCAACATGACAAAGCTGAGGATGTGCCACACTTAGAGACACTGAGGTAGACCCTGATACGTATGGGCATGTTCCTATGGGCAGACAGAGTGCAGTGAATTTATAGAAGAAATCATGTAGCACCCACATATATAGTAGACAGGACAAGCAAGTATGTATGTTGCTTATAGGGCAGCAGTGACATTGGATGAAAGGGATATGTACACTTAAAAGCTTAGAGTATGAAAGTGCCACTCAGAACTTAGAGCCCAGGACAATTGGGTCTGAAACATATAGATAACATTTTATGAGAAGTGAAGCAGGTGGATTTTAATAAATAATAGCCATTGTCTGGTAGCCATTGGCTGTCATGGTCTTCTGCACAGGATCTGAACCTCGCCCGATTGTGGGGAAATTACTTAACTTTCTTATTTTCAGTTTCATCATGTCTGAAATGGGGAGAAAAGCTGTTCTTGGAAAGGAATGTAAGATTTAGATTTACTTTCAATGATTTAGAATCCCTAAAGCTAAGCCAAAGGTTAATAATTGGGAGAGTCATGATGAACAAGCAGTGGTTTATATGACCGTCTGCAGCCTTCAGTTAAAAACAATTTTACTCTTGTTTCCCAGGGAAGAAATCACAGGGATAATGCTCCTTCTTATTTTAAATCTCTCCTCCCAGCTTAGATGTGAGCAGAAGTCGACTGCACCCACCCCCTTCACCTTCTTAAGGGAGCCCTCCTTTTTAATGCTAACTGGTTAAAATGTATTAATACTTATCATTTGGAGTCTGTTAAGCTTGTTTCATCAGCTGGTCTCTTCTCTTTGCTTAGCAGACCATAAGGTGTGAGGGAGTGTTTGCTGCTGAGAAATGGGCTGCTGATAATCTTGGGCTCCAAATAAAGCATCCGTGATGGTTTTGTTGTAAATAAGACTATTCACAATGAAGGCTAACCTAATTTTCCTCTCCCTCTGCAAATCGGGTGCTGGGCCCGCCGCCACTGTCCTCCACAGAACGGCTACACGCCTTTACACCAGGCCGCGCAGCAGGGTCACACGCACATCATCAACGTCCTGCTCCAGCATGGGGCCAAGCCCAACGCCACCACCGCGGTAAGGCAGACGCCACTGCCCCTCACCACGCTTTCTTCTTTTTCCTCTCTTGACCTGGTGGCTTCGTGTCTGAGCTGAGTGAGGTCAGATTCCTCCTCTTTAAATAAGACCCCTGGACTCTGGAAAGCCCCAGATTTTTGGGCAGACTTTCCAGAAGTCAGTGTGACTTCCCCAGAAGTGCTTGCCCTGGGAGGAAAAGCAGTCAGCCTGACTCTTTGGCTCTCTCTGGAGAGGGGGGCCCTCCGCTTGGGCTGCTGGAACGTGCTCTGCTTACAGCTGGTTCTCAGATGTGAGCACGAATTGACCCCCCTCGCCTTCTTAAGGGAGCACAGTAAGGGAGCTGCTGGCTTAAACAAAGCTCATTGGGTTGTGGAGCCATTGAAATGTAAACTAAGCGGTGCAATTAAACGAACTGGGATCCCGAGTGGCCTGGGTTGGATGCAGCCTGAATTGCTTGCTTGTGTTATTTTGCTGCACAGTGAGTTTCTCCACAGCTGTAGCTAAATATGTTACCGTGTTCCCTACGGTAACATCTTACCTGCAGCAGATGGCCTGGCCTCTGATGAGGAATGAGTGTACCTGGTACTTGCTAACAGGTTTTGGAGGCGTCGTGAGGCACTTTCTTAAGCGCAATACAATATTTGTAGAAGATACTTGACAACCTTAGGGTTAAAGCGTCAAGTGCTTCTTATTAAAAAGAGCAAGCAGATGCAAGCTTGTTGTGTTACCATGGTGACCTGGGCTATAGTCTGAAGAAGTTACAAAGACAGATTTAGACGTAATGGTAAAAACTAGTGATTTTCCTAAGCTGTGCCTTGTTTTGGAAGGAAATGCTGGCTCATGCAGAGCAGCGGGTGAGCTCATTGGCTCACATCGCAGTCCTCTCTCTTATTTCTCACTCTCTTTCTTTCACTCTGTCCTCAGAATGGCAACACTGCCTTGGCGATTGCTAAGCGTCTGGGCTACATCTCCGTGGTCGACACCCTGAAGGTTGTGACCGAGGAGGTCACCACCACCACCACAGTGAGTATAAGTGACTGATTAGCTTCAGCCCTGTTATCTTCGTTTTCAAACTAAATACACGTACAGTACTTTTTCACTCACAAGATGTTTGGGGCTTTTAGTTTTGAACTTCTTTTTGTTGAATGTATTGTAGCACATACATAGGAGTATGCAGAAGTAAATGAATTCACACAAGGAACACAGGGCTTCAGCTTCCTTTACTCAGCATCTATCCCTATAAAATGTGTGAATATAGTTTTATAATATTTAATTCCTTTTTCTGTGACTGGTTTCTTACTTTCTGGCTCCTCTGCCCTTTTCCTTTAGTTGTGTATGACACCTACCGCTGGCAAAGCGGTACCACACTCCACTGCAAACTTCTTATCTTAGCCAGGAGGTCAGGCCAGCCTCTGGAAAGACCCTGCTCCTCCCAACACTGTGCTCACGACTGGATCACATGAACTCCCAGTGAGAGCAGTTCATCCTTACTTTGCATCTTATTTCTGATTATTATTTTTTAATTCAAAAAGAGAATTCCTTGTGCTTACTAGCTAAATTGTGCCTGTATAGTAAAAACGTATATTTTAAGATTTTTTTATTTTCTCTGTTTTGAATACAACTGCTGACTCTTCATGACAAATCAGTGATTATTACTGGCCTCTGCTAGAGAAACTCTAGAACAGTAAAGACCATGATAATACTGAGTCCTAATGCTCCGGTACCATTCAGTGGGAGCAAAGTTTAAAGGAGGCCTCTTCAGAGGGGGCTCCTACCTGAAAGTGGAAGTGCTGTTACATTTGCATTTATTCACTCACTCACTTTCTACTTTAAGCATGAATTAAAGAATGGCTCTTTAATTTATCTTCGTAAAGTAGAAAAGTAGAGGAACAGTCAGACATGAGAAGCTCTTCAAAGACAGTAAGACCACAAATGAATAAATAATTCTGAAGGAGGTTCTAGTAAATGCTCCAAACTAAAAATGCATATAGAGTTTGAAATGCTTGTTTTTTTTGACAGATGTGAGGAAAAAGAAAGGAATTTTGCTCTTCAGGCTGACAGTACGTTCCTGTTGACATACATCGAAGTGATGGAATACAGTTGGTTTAATGTGCAGTTTTAAGCAGAGTGGCCTATGATTTATTAATGAGCTTCAAGACACAAACTGAATTTAGATGGGAGAAAATAGCACTGCTTGTTTTCTGAGGCAGAATCTTAAAACCTTTGGCCAGTGCACCACAATATTTTTAAAGATTTAAAGTATAGCTTTAATAAATTATATAAGAGAAAAACAGGTCTTGTCACTGCCTGGCACCATACTTGTAGGTCACTATATTTAATAGTTTTTTCTTACTTTATGATTTCTTATACCAGGAATATCTTCATATTAAGGGCCTACACATATATACCGCTTCATCTGATATCTTTAAAACAATGTGTACATCACAATACATGAAGCCTCTAGTGGCAAAATTGGCCAAGCACACCTGTTCTGCCATTAGAAGTCATGTTTTCTCTCAACTTTATTACTTTTTCCCTGCTCTGGGAATAATGTATGTTTATTTTACCAAGTTATCACTAGATGGCAAGCTTGTATCTCTTGTTATCTTGTACCTACTTTGCTTCCATTCATTTCATTAACTGATTTATTCCTTCATTATTTACTGGGCATAAAATATGTGCTAAGTTCTGTGCTAAGTGCTGAAGAGTTATCAGTGGTGAAAACATTACTCCTTCCCACCAGCAACTTCAGTGTCATGAGAGTAGAGAACGAGAATCAGGCTTGGTAAGAAAATAAATTCATATTTTACACAACAGAACTATGGAACTTATGTGTCTGGTTTCAAAGAGATCTTGGGTTTGTAGATATTACTCAGGCGAATGACTTCAAACAAAGATCTCTATTTAAAAAGAAGAGCAAATAAGCATTCTCTGGTTTGTCTCTAAATACTGTAATTGCTGTCTCTGAATAAGTTCTCAGTGTCCTTGTCAGAAATCAGACACAAGATCATCTCTCTACCACATCTAGCTCTGGAGAAGACAGGGGGATGGAAATTCCTTTTGGAACCCTCTGTGAGCTTTCTTTTCTGGTAACTATTATTCTCTACATTCTGTAGCTGAGCATTGCTCCATCAGCAGTCACTATACTTAGAATTCAAGTTTCTAGATGAAAAGCCAATAAAAATAGAAAACATAACAGCATTTCTGCTTTCAGTTAGGACACTAAGAAATCATTGTCCACATGAACTAAACAAGTAACTCTGTTATCTAAATGGATAGTTTTAGTGGTTACATGTTTTGACGCTGGTCTCTCTTCACTGTCTGCTGCTCTTTGAATTGGTTTCTCTTATAATTGTGATCTTAATTGTTTTGTGAAATGGAATTTTGGGGTAAGGATTGGAAGAATAGACTTAGTCTCATCTCTTCTGAGAGTCTTCTTACAATAAACTTCCTCTCTTTGGAAAGAGATTTTCAATCATTGTTTTCCCACATAATATTTTTTCCACACAATGGGTTATTAATGATATTAAAAAACAGTAATATTTAAGTTTTAAAATATGTAAGGCATTGAGGGCAGATCTAAGCTTCAAATTTAGGTTGTCGGGTTTTAAATCCCATATTCTTAACCTCTCTGATATAACTGACTGGTTTTGCTGAAAATAGCTTAATAGGAATTTTGTGAAGAAACTGTTTTCACCTAATTTTCAACAGAAAGAAAGCCACTTAAATAGTGCTCTTTATTGATTTTTGTGGAGTTTCACATTCAATATCATTTTTTAAAATCTACAGTCACTAAAAATAATTTGAAACTACTGATGATAGTGCAATAGACAACTTAATAGTTAAGTTAAATTAAAAAATGTTAATGTTGTTATCGCTTAAATGCAACAGTTGCATTACACCTGCACAACTGACATATTAATTTAACATGTATTGGATTTGTGTGATGTGCCATGTGAGCAACCATGTAGTCCTTTTGATCGAAGAAAGTTTCCTTTCCTATTCTTCCTTTTGAGTTCTTTACCCCAAAGTATGAATAAAGTCATCGTGTAGAGACCAGAGTAACACAGTAGTTTGTAAAGGAAAAACCACTTCTGTAGAAACTTCTGAGGCATTTTGGAATTGTGGTTTGTTTCCTTAACCTTTGCTTTTCTAACTTTACTTTGTGAGATGCAGCAGGGAATATGAGACAGTTTAGCATTCTCCTGGGATTACAATCACTATATGTTTGCCAGAATGGATAGCAGAATGCTAGAGACACATTTCTGGCGACAGAAGCCAGCAAGGCCAGTTCACTAATGCAGCTTGGAAGAACTGTGACATATGACTCACCCTTCAACTAATTGATCAACCATCATCAATTATTTCTATTATTTGTATAATCTTAAAGTGATTTTGTTTTATGTTGCATATAATTGGTATGCAGACCATAAATTACTGACTAAGTTAGTAAAATAAAAATATTATATTATGTTATTACTTGATCATTAGGGAATATTTAAGTAAACTGCAGAAAATGTGAATATTCTAAGTCCTAAATCTTACCTGATGCCACAGGTCAGTTAACATGAAAATCGGGGGAGGAGGGGATAAAGAGGAGTTGTCTAATGGGTACAAAAATACAGTTAGATAGAAGGAGTAAGATCTAGTGTTAGGCAGCACAACAGGCTAACTAGAGTTAACTAAAATGTGTATTTCAACATAACTAGAGAAGTGGATTTGGAATTTCCCCAGCTAAAAGAAATGACAAATGTTTGAGGTGATGGATATCCCAATTACCCTGATTTGATCATTATATTTATATTTATATCAAAATATCGCTTGTACCCCGTAAGTATGTACAACTATGTATCCATAAAAATTTAAAAATTTTAAAAATAGGAGCCATAAAAATGGCAATACAATAAATACTTGTAAAGTCGTTTGACACCTTTTGAGGCAGAGCCAAAATTGTTCTGCAAATATAGGTCATCGGTTAGAAGTTAAATTGCCATTCTTGCACAAACAATATCAATACATATTATATTATGTATATATACATGCTATAATGTGTATGCTTATATGATATTTATATGTCCTGTGTACTTTCCTGTTCTTTCTTTTTCTTGGAGACAGGATCTCAAGCTGTTGCCCAGGCTGGAGTGTAGTGGTGCTATCATGGTTCACTGCACCTCAGGTGATCCTCCCACCTTGGCTTCCAGAGTAACAGGGACTACTAGGGAGTAGTAGGTGGGCAGGTGCCTTGGCCTCCCAAAATGGTGGATCATGTGAGACTAGCCTGCACAACATGGCAAAACCCTGTCTCTATAAAACAACACAAAAATTAGCCAGGAGTGGTGGCACTTTAAAAAGCATCTACCCTAGTTTTCTAGGGAAAAAAACAGTATTTATATAATATTCAATTTAGTTATTAAAGTTATATTAATATGTATGATTGGTATAAATATGTTTAGAAACAAAAACAAGTTTAGCTTGAACTTTATTGATGAAAGCCATGGATGTGGGCATTAAAAGGTGGCATCATAACCAAGATTACTCAGTATGCTGTAGTGGCTTAGTGATTATGTGATATAAATGCAATTGTTGACCAGGAGGATTGCCTGAGTGAGGGTTGGCTAAGTGAAGATCAGTTAAACACACAGTTTCTTTTGCATAGAACAAATCAGATATTGACTACTATTTGTAAAGCAGAATGTTAAAAACTCCTACTTTATTTTCTACATTTTTCATATCGTGATTAACAATATAAATTCATTATTAAATCTCTCTTCCGTCTATTATATGCTATTTATTTTGCCATATTATCTGATTTAATTATATCCAATTAATCTTGTACTTAGTATCCTATTCATTTTAACTTCTAAAGTAGTTTCTAATCTTGACCATAGTATATTGGATTCTGTGGCTGAAAGAGATGTCCATGATAATTTCATTATAGCTCTGTTCTCTATGTACTATTCAGAGGTAGTTGCATAAAACCATGTTTATGTTTAAATAATCAAGTTTTCAAAGGACATTTTGTTTGAAAGTAAAATATGTATTCATTTCTTGTTACATTATACATATGTAGGACTACTTATTTGCCATCCATTCAACAAATATTTACTGATGACCTTCTAAAGGTCAAATACCTTCTCATGTATAAATGGTATTATATTTACGACACTGTATATAGAGGCCATTTTTAATATCTATACAGAAAAATATCAGTCACCAATGTGATCACAGTGTATTACTTTTTCTGTTGCCACATATATTTGCTGATAATTCTGATAGCATTCAGTTACCAAACTGAAGTAGATTATTATTTCCACTCTTACAAATAAGTACAAAGAAAATATAGTCCATTATCAGCACCTGAAAATAGAAACTGAGATGACCAGGCAATGAAACTTAATGATTTAAAAAGTATCTCCAGCAATTGTTTTCAAACAGAGAATTATCTCCTTATGAAATGTTTACTATGAAGGACAAATACTCTAAAACATTTCTGCAAAAATTAACTTTCTAATACAGTCTAATGTAGTAGACATCCTTTCACATTTTTAAGTATTCCCAAAAAGTTGAATGAAGGCCAGCCACAGTAGCTCACATCTGTAATACGAGCACTTTGGGAGGCTGAGGTAGGCAGATCACCTGAGGTCAAGAGTTTGAGACCAGCCTGGCCAACATCATGAAGCCCCATCTCTACTACAAATATAATAATGAGCCAGGCGTGGTGGTGCACACGTGTAATCCCAGCTACTCGGGAGGCTGAGGCAGGAGAATTGCTTGAACCTGGGAGACGGAGGTTACAGTGAGTTGAGATCGCGCCATTGCACTCCAGCCTGGGCAACAAGAGTGAAACGACATCTCAAAAAAAAAAAAAAAAAAAAAAAAAAAATGTTGAATAAGGTGTCATAGTAGGGTAGTCTCTATGTTATATTTTAAATGCAAATCATTTTCCTGCAATGTATACACTTTCCCTAATACAGGATAATGAATCTCAAATTGAGCTACACAATAAACCTACCTAAGGAACCTTTAAAAAATACCCTGGTCCCTATTATAGTGGGCCCGATCCCTATGGATTTTGATTTAATTGGTCCATGATGGGACTCAAGCAACAATATTTGTAAAATTTTTTCTAATAATTGTAATATATAGCTATAGTTGAATACTACTGATCCAGAACATGCGCTATAATTTATTGGTGTTAAATTTCTAAATTAAAATTTATAATAAAATAATAATCAAATTGTATATTATAATAGTCTTTTTGAGTTTGTTCATTCAACAAATATTTATCAACCACCACTATTCTCCAGATTTTTGGGTGGATACTTTTGTTTTTCCTGCAGCATTTAGTTTGCTTTCAGTGAATAAGACACTGAATAAAACTATTTAAACATCTCTAGAAATATGCAGGCAAGCTGAATTTACAACTTTGTCTCCAATGGTGCCTTCATGTGAGTAGCAGAAGACTTTCTTTACTTTCTCTGTTTCTTCCTGTCTTTTAATTAAAATTCCACCCAAAGACAATCCATTTCATCATGATGTGGATTTTAAATTTATTTTTTGCATAATTTGATATTACCAAGTTTTTGATATACTTTGAGAAGTTCCTGCTATGTTTCAGGTGCTGTGGAAACAATCTTCCTCTTAAATGACTCACACTCTCGTGTGGAGGCAGATAAGCAGAGAGGGCACACACAGTGCGTAGTGTATGACACAGCACACACGATGCTCTAGGAGTACATAGCAGCAGATAAACACAGTTAAACAAAGACATTCACTGGGGAGGATCAGGGAATGTTTCTCCAAGAAAGTCACATCTAACCTGAGCCAAGAGAAGAGGGGAAAGGAGATTTCTGGTAAATGAAAGAATATGTGGAAAAAGTCAGAGGCGTGAGAGAACATGACCTGTCAAAATAAAGGCAGCTCAACACGATCGTAGCATGGAATGAGAGATGAGGCCTTGCTACCTCTCCCTCTTTACTGAATCAAAGGGCTCTTCTGAGCCAGTTTAGTCAGTTTTCTGAAGAAAATGAAGAGCCACCAAAAAGCTCATGCAGTATCACATTATGATCACTTCCCCTTAACACACAGATATTATATATGTATATAGTCAGAGTTGCTCAGTGAAATTTGATTAACCAGTGAATTTCTTTGTAAATATATTTGAAGTTATCTACTGCTTTTGGAAAGAAAATAATTGATGATAGATTCATTATAGCCATTCAAACAATTCTCTAATGTCTATGTCAAAGCTTAAACAACTAGACAACCTATTTTTTGTACTTTGATGGCTTTAGTTGAAGATGTTACTCTTATGTCAAGGGATTTATTTTCTTTTAAAGTTTCCATGACAGTGTCAATTGATGCCCTTAATGTATTTTCACTACAGAAACTGAAGGTTTGAATTTGAGACTCAATAGTCTTTAGGTGATGCTCAAAATCATGAGATTTGGATTTTTATGTTTTTTGGGGGTACATACGTCTTTTATTTATCTATTTTAGTTGGCAAATAAAAATTGTACATATTTATGGTATACAACGTGATGTTTTGATACATACATACACACATACACACATTGTGGAATGGCTAAATCAAGCTTAGTAACATACCGATTACCCCCACATACATATCCTTTTTTTTTGTGATGAGAGCACTTAAAATCTACTCTCAGCAATTTTCAAGTATACAGTACATTGTTATTAACTGTAGTCTCCATGTTTTACAATAAATCTCTTGAATTTATTTCTCTTAACTAAAATTTTGTATCTTTTAACCAACATCTCCCAAATGCTCCTCCCCCTTCCTTCTCCAACACCTGGTCACCACCAGGTGTCTATTCTCTGCTTCTATGAGTTTTCTAGATTCCACATATAAGTGAGATTATGCAGTATTTGTCTCTATGTCTAACTTACTTCTGTTATTTTGAAAAATCACTGATACATTTAATGTCTAAAATAGTGCCAAGCATGCAGTAGACATTCAAAATTTTCCTTGAGTGCATGAATGATTATAAAAGTCCAGAGGCTCTTCACTTTTAAGATGCATTTAATACTGAGTTACAATAATCATAATAAATTATGCTAGCTAATATTTATGGGGTGCCACCATATGCCAAGCACTATTTTTAGAGCTCTTGCATATATTACATCATTTAATCTTCATAACCATTTTATGAAGTACTTTTCTATCCTTTATTTATAGTTGAGGAAATTGAGGCACAGATAGGTTAGGGGACTTGCTAAGGCCTTATAAGTAATAAGTGATGAAGTTAGAATTTGAACCCAGGCAGCTAGACTCAGTTCCTTGCCTCCTAACCTTACACTTTACATTAGGAACGAAAGGCAGTGGGTGGATTGACAACCTTGGAGTGCTATTGCGTAAGGCAAATAAACAACAAACCAGAACTGTAACCCAGTGAAATATTAAAGAGATGATTTGATCCTCTGATCCTAGAAAAGATGTGTCATATTTTCTGCCCAAATAGTTTATATCTTTCACATTATTTACAGCTTCTTTTCTAATGGCTTTCCTTCTAATACATTGCGTATGTTCATTGCTTCTTTTTAAAGCTTTTCTGGAAACATCGCTTAGTTCATTTTAGGGAAACTTTGAAAACATCAATCTGCCTTCTCAATACAACTAATTATTATTAATAATACAATTGCTAAAGAATTTATTTTTCAAATGAGAACTCAAAATAATGAACTGTCTCTTGTACAACTTCTCTGGCATAAACGATCATTTATCTTCAAAAAGAACAAATGAGTTTTCATGAAAGCAAATTTCCAAAATATACACGTGGGAAAGATGCCGTAGTCAAGGCTCAATGGCTTGCTGCTGCTGTTGAGCGTGGCCTCCTATGTGATGCTTTTCATCTTTTGTTTACTTTTGGTTTCAACTTGAACATTAATGATTTTTGTTTTTCCAGACTATTACAGAAAAACACAAACTAAATGTTCCTGAGACGATGACTGAGGTTCTTGATGTTTCTGATGAAGAGGGTAAGACTTCTATTCAATCTTCTACGACACCTGTCATGTTCTTACACAAGGGCAAGTCACCCTTTTTTTTTCAGAGACCAAGCTGGTTATGTGGATGGCAGAATCTTAACATTTAAAGTCACTTTTTCACCTTTGTTTCAATACATTTACTTTTGCCGTGGCAGCGGGGGCCAAGGAGCAGTTCTGATTAGTATATTTTTTTCTGGTATTATCTCTTTTTCCTAGCATTATAATTAATGGCTATTAAATAATATGACTGGAAAAGGGGAAAACCTGGAAACTGCCCATGTATTAAAATAGCTATATATTAACACAATTATTATTAAATATGTTTGAATTATGTTAAAAATCTTTTTTTATTCAAATGCCTTTAAGTAAAGACTTTAAAGTATATTCCATCAAGGAGTGTTCTTCTTCAGCCAAGAGATCTCTGTATTCTGGTTGGTTCATAGGTACGGAATATATTTTAAGCCCAGAGGAAAAGAGCCTTAGAGAAGGTTTAAAAATAGTACAGCAGGAAGTAGTACAAATTCAACAGAAGAATGTATTATTTAAGTCAGAAAATATCCCCCCTATAATTTTAGAGTTGATAAAAAATGATCTCAGGCAATGGCTTCCTAAGTCCCGGGAAGTCTGCTTTCCTAAAAGGAGCAGTGGGGACTGTCTGGAGTGGGTGTGTGACATTGGGCTAGAGCTGGAGATGGGCCAATAGGGTGTCCGGCTCCCTATCTCTACTTCAACTAGAGTAGCTGACTTTTCTTCATTTTGTATTTTGAATTTCCATGTAATATTCCACTTGGACCAAAAAAAAAAATTTGCTACTAAAAAATCATGAAAGCAACACATACAATTTTTTAAAGCATTTTTTATGAGGAGATAGAAAAAAGAAAGAAAAAAACCACGCAACCAAGTTTCAATAGTGCAGCGATTCATCCACTGTACATGATTGAAAAATTACTGTCATATATATACATGAAAATGTATGTTTGAAAAATTATTGCTATTAAGAATGGCACTAGGTTTAATACTAATTGCTTTTACAGAGAAATATTAAAGATGTTTCTTTAGGTTCTTCAAGATAAAATCATAAGATAAAACTTCACATTGAGATGTCCTTATTTAGAACCAACCTGTCGAATCACCTATTGGTAATAGGTATTGAGTTTTCTCAGCTTTTATAAGAATTGATGACAAGAATGAACAAATGTTGGATCAGTGTATTATTTTGAGTAAATTCAAAGGTATTCCCAAAGCCAGCAGTTCCAAATATTTAGTATAATTTTGTGTTCTATCTTGCCAACTAGTTCTCAGCATTCCTATATGCATATCGTATTTTGTTTTGTGGGATCATCTTTCTTATCTCTACTTGTATGTTGAACAGCTCTTAAACAGTTTGGTGACCACTTTATTGATGGGGAGGCACTTAGTGATTCAGGTAACCTTGGAGGAAATTTTTGGAGTGAAAACTTTTCTTTGCTTTTAATTTTTCTTAACTGGATAGAACAACTTGCTTAAATCTGTGTGCCTAACACTAATCTATTTCTTTTGAAATAGCATGTGTAATATGAGTGGAATTGTATATGTGTGCATTTGAGTGTGCAGATTTTATTAACTTAGAAGCTTAAAGTCATGAATTGTTTGTACTGTTAATGATTTTGCAACTATTATTGAGACCTGCTAACATAATTATAATCTAGTGAACATTATATAAATATTTTCCACAACTAGTATCTTTTCTTAGAATATAAATTTAGAGAAAAGTAATTCTTTTGTTAGTCGACACTGAGCTAGCATGAACATGATAATAACTAAGTTAGACCACTTGAAATAAATGCAGTTTATATCACCTTCTGGGTTGATGATATATTTTAGGTGTGATTAAAAATATATTAATAGTTATATGATTTTTAAATATAGCTAAGAATAGAAGTAAAGTAACATTTAAAAATTGTTTAGGGTGAATTTGGCATATAAGGAAAAATGAATAATGTAAGATATTTTATCTAGTAAGAAGTTTCCAAAGTACATGTGGTACCACTTTAAGCAACTGTATTACGTGAAAATTTAAATTTATAAATCAGATAAATTGAATAGTGATTATTTAATTTAAAAATAGCCCTTTATTTACAAAATAATTGCTGGGGAATTCTATTAGTTAATTCATTTAAAGTATTTAATATTGAGTTTATAAAAGAAATTTATACAAAATAGCCTCTCAGATCTGCCTATTGCATTAAATGAGATGAGTTATAACATTCTGTACTTTCATTATTTAAAATGTTATATATTAAATATTACTGGTGATAAGAATTCTTGGTTTGTGAAGAATATTGGTGAATGACCAAGATTATCTTTTGTGGTAAGAGAAGTCCATGTTTAGAAATAGCCAAAACTTAATAATATTTCTTTCCCAGAAGAAAATTCAAGTTGAATAATTTTCATGTAAAGGATCTGTTTGAGTATTGATAAGTAACTTTTTCATAGAAAGAATTAGTGTGAAGGAAATTGACTGGTTGACATTGCCAATGCCAACCCTTTAATGTTTTGTGAAGTTAATATGTTTTTCTGAAACCTGCTATCATCCACGTGGACAGAATGCAGCCACATGTGTTTGAAAATTATTAGCTAATCCCTGTTTTCTCTACAGTCTATTGTTTTATTAGTAGCAATAGTATGTCGATACCCAAAAAGAGTATTCAAACTCTTACCATTAAGAATGCCACTATGTTTAATACTAATAGCTTTTAAGGATATTAAAGACATTTCTTTAGGTTCTTCAAGATAAAATCATAAGGTAAGACTTTACATTGAGATATTCTTACACTGAGGTATCCTATCAGGCTAACTTGCTGTATACATATTAAAGTAATCCACAATATCCACTCATGAATCCAATTAACAAATAATGAATGTGATGTTATTGTGTGGAAAGCTCTGTAACTGGTGCCACAGTGGAATCAAAGGTGAGCATAAGGCAGGCCTTAGGAAGCCTATATAGAGAAATAATGTATATATTAAAAGCAGCATAATGGAAGGCACTGTGTTGTCAGGTTTTCATATCCACTTGGGGAGATCAGGAGCTACATATACTTAACATCGTCTCATGAACGTGCTGAGAAATGACAGAGTAATAACCAGGTACATAGATTTTAGGGATTAGATAAGGAACAGTATGGGAAAATCTTGAGATAGGAAAGTACAAGAGAGAGACACAGAGTGGCAGAATTCTCCAGTCATTCGATTTGCTGATGCATGAAAACATACCGGGCTCAGCTGTGGACTGTTTGAATTCTTTGCTGAAAAGTCTGGGAAACACAATACCTTAAAGATTTCAATTAACGATGAAAACATTTAAACCTGTTTTTACAAAGATTTAACCAGCAGTGGTACATAGAAGGAGTTTTTTGGGAAGAACCTGGAAGAAAGCAGAAATCTAAGAAAAGAGAAAGCATTTACGAAACCTCCATAATGCTAGGTACATGTCTCATTTAATCCTTATACCATCCCTGTGACACAGGCTGTGGATATCGTTCCATATATATATATATTTTTTTCGGTTAAGGAAAGGCTTATTTTGGGGGAATGAGGCCTAGAGACATTAAGTAGTTTGTTCAATGGCACGCAGCTATTAAGTGGTGGGTGTGGAATCAAAACCTAGTATGAAAAGTATTGTAATAGCACAGCCATGATATAAATATCATCCTTATGGAAGAATATGGCAGTGAAATGCAAGGAAAAGACAGAAATGGGAATTCAGTCTAAGAGAATTATAGCATCCAGATTTAACCAAAGATGTGAAGGTAATCCACTAAGTCTTCGTAGGATCATGAGTTGATCCCTGTCTTCACTGACT
>NW_012105753.1:206927-320340 GCF_000951045.1 Mandrillus leucophaeus | reverse complement strand
CAGGCGTGAGCCACTGTGCCTGGCTGCCATTCCACTTTATTTAAGTTAGTCCCGTGCTGTTGTCACCTGTGTCCTACAGGGGTTAAATACACCACTCACTGTCACTGAGGAATCTGTGTTTTCCGGGTATCAAAACATCAATTGTACATAAAAAGCCTGCAGTACACTGATGCTTCACAGTTAGTACAAAACAGTTTTCACAAAATTGTTTGGAAACATTGGACAATAAAACAACAAGAAAAAGCTAAGTCATTAACCTGGGAATCATTATTCTATTCAGTGAGTAAATAGGTAACAATCGGAAGGAAGTTATTCCAAGTGTAGGAAATAATAAAGAAATTCATTTTAGGTTTGTTCTATAATGTAAAAACTAAAGGTTGCTTTGGTTTTGTTTTGTTTTCACATTGAATAAGTAAGTTGAAACAAAGAAAGTATATAATGATTCTCTTAAAGCTGTCTGAGTTGTACAAAATTCTTTCCAAGTCTAATGGCACTCTATTCAAACAAATAAGAGCTAAAGCTTTTAATCTGAATATTATTTTAAATCATCTTTTCTCCCCGCTTGGCTTGGGCAAGGAAGTAGTTGTGCTATTTGCTTATGTAGGGAATTTTCAAAGAGAAGCATATTGACAAGGGGATGGGTAAAGAAGATGGGTTCTGCTGTGGACATGCTAAATCTGAGATGCTTACAGAAAATTTAGATGGAGAAGTCCAGAAGGCAATTGCAATATAGACACAAAGTTCATGAGAGAGGTCTGGGACCAATACAGGTCTGTGTATAGTTAGTGGACCTCTAAGTCCATGTGATAATATGTTAAATAAGAAGAAGGGGCAGATGGAAAATATCAACATTTAAGAGAAGTAGAGACAGGGAAGAAAGACTCAAAAATGTAGGGGGAAGACCAGGAGAGATTTGTGTCAGATAAATCAAGGAGAATAGTTTACCAAATAAATCACTTCTCAGCCACTGATTAATTGCTGAAATTAGCAAACATCTGCTTGATAAGTTTAATTGTTAACAAAGAGGAGTCAGAATGTGAAATAAAGAAGGTCTAAGAGTTTGGGAAAGAAGCTACCATATTTCAGAGATCGCAGAAATATGGATATTTTATCCATGGAAGGGGAAAGACCTCCATAGAATCTGTAACAGAGGAGAGAAGGTTGAAGATGAAGCGCCTAGCAGACAAGGTATCTGGGAAGATGGGAGGGGATGAGGCTTTGGAGGCAGGGATGGGCCAGCTTTGCACTAGCAGAAATCTTCTCACCCACTAAGGGAAGCAAGAAAAGTATTTCAGGGGCTCATTAAATACATTTAAAGCTTTGATTTGTATGCAGAATTTTCCAGTTATAGACCAACCTGGGTAATTTTTTCCCAAGTGATTTTTCACATTCTGTTAATTTCTGCTTGCATTCACTTTCCATCTTTTACTGCTGGTATGTATTACTGAATAGCATGATTTATATACAACTAACTGTCTTTGAGAGAAATTTTATATAGCACTGATAAGATTAGTCCCCAGAGAGGTGACTTTCCAGCTAATGCCAACACTGGCATAGGATTTAGACACTGCTTTCAGCATTTAGGGACTTTGCTTCTTTGGGTCATTTCTCACTGAGACATAATCAAGACATTGGCTACATACCTAGGGCCACCATAGGTGTACATACAAATGCTAAAAATTCACTTTAAGTAGCACTGAACCCAGCAGCTGTCTTAGGCAGATGGCATCATAACAAAACCATCAAAATGCACAAAATAAGGGAGAACGTAAAGGACATTCACTCATGAACTCAGTGTAATCAGAGGTGGGTGGTTGTTTGTTTGTTTGTTTGTTTTTTGAGACAGGGTCTCACTCTGTTGCCCAGGCTGGAATGCAGTGGTGCGATCATGGCTCACTGTAGCCTCGACTTTCTGGGCTCAAGCAATTCTCCCACTTCAGCCTCCCAAGTAGCTGGGAATACAGGCACATGACACCATGTCCTGCTAATTTTTAAAAATTTTTAGTAGAGATGAGGTCTAGGTGTTGCCCAGGCTGGTTTCAATCTTCTGAGCTCAAGCAATCCTCCTGCCTCAGCCTCCCACAAGTGCCGGGATTACAGATGTGGACTACTGTACCTGACCAATCAGAGGCTTTAAATTTTTGTCTTGTCACCAGAGTCATAAAATTTTGATATATTTGATTAAAAATATACTCTTCAAATGTCCTTCTATCTTCTAATAAGATTCTATTCACACGAGAGAGGAAGGCTGGGTTCCTGTAGTTGATTGGCATGTTCTACCTGATCAAACACTGTGTCTTGCTCCTTCAGACACGGAGTCATTCCAGCCAGACTCTCTTCTTTTATCTTTACCTTTCTCACCTCTTCTTTCTTCACCCTTATAAACCTTCCTCACCCTACCAAGGTATAACAAGAGGGAAAGATAGATGGGAGAAATCAGAAAATTTGAAATGTAGGCCCTATTTTGTTAAGGAGTTTTGTGCGTTTTTAAGAACCAAGAAGTTAAAGCTTATTTTGAGTTGTGTTTATTCCCTGTGACCATCTTGGCTGCTGAGAGACTGCAGTGAGAACTGGCAAATTAGGAGAAGCAAGATGAAATGCAAAAGCAAACAGACTCTGAGGAGGGACAGGATGCTCGAACCTGAGTAGTATTCAGAATTTGGTGCTGGAGTTTTTGGGAGTAGGGGTGGGGTAGGAATCTGGGGGAAAGAAAGAGCATATAAGCAGACTTTTTTTTTTTTTGAGACGAGTCTCACTCTGTCACCCAGGCAGGAGTGCAGTGGTGCAATCTCGGCTCACTGCAACCTCCACCTCCTGGGTTCAAGCAATTCTCCTGCGTCAGCCTCCCAAATAACTGGGACAATAGGCATGCGCCACCACGCCCAGCTAATTTTTGTATTTTTAGTAGAGATGGGGTTTCACTATGTTGGTCAGGCTGGTCTCCAACTGCTGACCTCAGGTGATCCACCTGCCTCGGCCTCCCAAAGGGTTGGGATTACAGGCCTGAGCCACTGCAGCCAGCCAACTTTTGGTTTTTAAATAATCTTTTTGGCTTTTTGCAAGGGATCCTTAATATGCAGCTTGCACTGTGCTTGTATTATGTGACAGATTCTGTATTCAACCATCCCCTTCACCTTTTCATGAAAAAGAATAGATGTAGTCTCCTGAAATGTTAATAAAACTAATATTTTTTTCTGAAAGTACTGTAGGCTTAATCCTAAAGCAGACTATGCCTGTGTTTTGATAAATCTATAATTAGAATTCATCTTAGAAGTTTTTTCTCCTAGAAGTAAACAACAAGGGATATCCAAACTTAATATTAAAAGAATTAAAATTCAAGTGATTACTTCTTCTTGGTAAGTGCTAAGAAAATGAATCAAATGTTATTTCTCTAAGTTTTAGCACTGTATAGTTGTTTGCTGGTGTTCTGTGTTCTAGTGTGCAGTGCA
This sequence comes from Mandrillus leucophaeus, assembly GCF_000951045.1. NCBI lineage: Eukaryota > Metazoa > Chordata > Mammalia > Primates > Cercopithecidae > Mandrillus > Mandrillus leucophaeus. Next base: position 316,891 of record NW_012105753.1, on the reverse strand, counting down.
GTTTCATCAATATCAAGGCAATGATGTTGATGCATTTCACAATCATGATCATATTTTGTAGTTGACATACATTCAGCAAATAATCCTACTTCTTCCTCTGATTGTTTCAAGGTGATGACACAATGACTGGTGATGGGGGAGAATACCTTAGGCCTGAGGACCTAAAAGAACTGGGTGATGACTCACTACCCAGCAGTCAGTTCCTGGATGGTATGAATTACCTGCGATACAGCTTGGAGGGAGGACGATCTGACAGGTATCTTGTAAAGCTTATACTTGATATCAGCCAGAAATATCTGAAACATATTTTTTATGATGATGATAAAAATGTAAATGCAATTATTGAACATTTAATAGGTACCTTATTAATCTCAGCATTTAGAATGTTATGTTATTTCATTGTCTAACAACTTTAAGATATGCCCATTTTAAAGAACAGAAAACTGAGGCCTAGAGAGATCAAATAACTCGGTAAAATCAAACAACTAGTAAGAAGCAAAACCATCATAAATAAGAACTCTCATCATTTAAATGTGGCGTTTTTCATCACTGGCCACTTTTTTCTCAAATTAAAAGAACAATTTTGCCTTATAGACATACTGAGCGGCATCACAGACACTTTGAATACCTTCCTGCCCCCACTTTTTTGTTAGGAACATAGTTTCTGTGAATAAAATATGTTGTGCGGCTGAATTAAAAAGAAATACATTCAGACATGGAAACCATCAGCTGGAAACCATCATTCTCAGCAAACTATCGCAAGAACAGAAAACCAAACACTGCATGTTCCCACTCATAGGTGGGAATTGAACAATGAGATCACTTGGACATGGGAAGGGAAACATCACACACCGGGGCCAATTATGGGGAGGGGGGAAGGGATGGCATTGGGAGTTATACCTGATGTAAATGATGAGTTGATGGGTGCTGACAAGTTGATGGGTGCAGCACACCAACATGGCACATGTATACATATGTAACAAACCTGCACGTTGTGCACATGTACCCTAGAACTTAAAGTATAATAATAAAAATAAATAAATAAATAAAGTTTTATTGAAATACAAAAAAAAAAAAAAAAGACTTTCAGAACAAAACTGCCTGGAACTGACTTTTCATGAAAAAGAATCCGAACAGAATCCCACGAGAGCCTGGATACAAGAAACAATCGGAGCAAAATCTGAGGGAGCCTAGCGTTAATAGACAAACCTGGGAGGTTTATATAATATTCTGAGATATATAATCAGTGTTACTTTTTGTTATTATTAACTAGTACAACTGGCACTTTTTTTTTGTGCAAGTTAGGTAATGACATTCTGTGGTTCCTCATCGAAAGTATGACTGATAAGTTAGGCTTGAATATGGATGTCATAGCTGGGTGCAGTGGCACATACCTGTAGTCTCAGCTACTTGGGAGGCTGAGGTTGGAAGATCACTTGAGCCCCAGAATTCAAGTCCAACCTGGGCAACATAGCAAGACACTCTCTTAAGACAAAAAAAAAAAAAAAAAAAGAGTAAGTTTGTCCATGTAGTGTAATGTGTTCTGCTAATCAATAATCTCAGGTTTATAGTTTTAAAGTTGGTACTATTGTAAGCTATTTTATGAATATCCAGCATAGAGTCTAAGAAATAAATACCTTAAAGAGTAATGAAGTCTAAGTGCATAATTAGCAAAAGCAAACTTTTCTTGGGCTTTTTCCTTGAGCACCAATGCCCCCTTCCACTATCTTTTTTTTTTTTTTTCTTTAGCAAGATAGGCTTGCTAACTTCATAGCCTGATGAGATGGGAGAGGACATAAGCTAGTGGTACACATAGAGTGCCACTGAAGCCCTGAGGCTCTAGCTTCCTGGAGCAGATGAAACCAAACTGAGACCAAATGATGAGTAACAATGATGAGGAAATGTGGGGAGGGCGTTTGAAGCCTTAACAAGGTCTTGAGCAAAGGCTCGCAGGGTGTATGGGAAAAAAGGGAGTGCAGTGTTGCTGGAGTGTAAGTGTGGAGGACGGGAATTATATTTGCATAGCAGGTGGATCCTTCTGCCAGTGAGAAAGAGGATGAATTTTAAAGGAGAGTTTCAAAGGGCTAAACCTGGAGATTGCAACCATTCTGAGAAGCAATTGTGCTTGTATTAACTGCAGGTGTCATGAGAGGACTAGCACTCTAACCTTGGTGATAGTCATGGAGAGAATTTCAGAAATAAAAAATTTGAGAGCTTTTTGAGACATGTGTAGGAGGCAAAACTAGTCAGATTTCATGATGAATTTCACGAGTTAGGTGAAGAAGGGGAAGGAGATTAAATTGACTCCTTGGCTTCAATAACTCAGATAAAGGGTGCTCCCAGAAGGGGGAACCCCTCTGGAGTTCCATAAGCTGTCTTGATACATTGGTAGATTTAGACTTTATACTCTGAGATTCTTAAAAGATTTCAAATTTGAATAAAGTATAATGTTTATGGCATTGTACAAATTAATGATAATCTATGAATAGTCATATTACTGTCAACAATAAAGCTTCTGTTTTTAGCATGGTCTCCCTTATTAAGAATAAGTACTTGATTTGATCTGTTTTTCTTCTTTCAAAGTACTTAGATTGAGGAAGAATTTAGAATAATACTTTCTATAAAACAGGATGGATGGCTTGAATGCTCCTACTTAAACTCAATACTTTTCAGCACATAAGATCAGGGGACATGAAGCAAACAAGATATACTGTGTTCTCCAGGTCTCCACTTGCATTTCTAGATCACTAGATGTAGTCACCATTTCCAAAATAGAATTACAGGCAGCATCTCATTTTCATGGTCTTCTTCTTTTATTTTTAATTTTGCTTAGGCAATTCAATATAAGTTACCTTTTCTCAGTGACCATTTTTTCCTTTGCACTATTTCTTTATTTGAATTGCTTTCACTAGCACCATGCCCAGGTAGGTATTAACAGAGCATGGAAACAAGTCCTTCCTAGATTTATCCACATTTCCCTGCTCACTGCTCAACCTGCGTGTGTGTGTTGCCAGGGGGTGCTTATGTTCTAGAATTATGGATTTATTCTAAAATAAATATTTTTATATATTAAACTGAATAAGTAGCTGAGCTAGAAGAGTTGAATATATTACTAAAATGAAAATCTGTGACATGACCCAAGAATGGCTTTGTTTCAACAATCACAGCTACACCTGTGGTTGATAACACATTAGCGCGGCTTCCCCCAAACAACCCCAATTAGCCTATGTGTAGTTGGAGAAGATAGAAAAAATATTCTGATGCCTAAAATATGCAGAGATATGGAAGAATTCAAATACATACAATTTAATGTACATTAAATACAAATACAACCAAGTTATGATTAGTTGGATTTCGTGTCTGTTTTATTGTAGCTTACAAACTAAAAATGCTTTCCAAATTCGATGTAAAACACTAAATAACGACGAACCACAGAGGCTTCTTCATGTTTTAAAGTAAATTTATTGAAAATTGTGGATTTCTACTTGTTCAGTAAAGTTTGCCACTCCATTAATTGAATGTTTAATAAATACTACAGTTTACCAAGATAGTAATTATTATACTTTTCAATAAAATTACACTTTCATACCACCTGTTATGTGTCCATAAAGCAGTTGTACCATAGTAAAATAAAAAGTATAAGTTAAGACCATAACAAAACCCCTAGCACATCCCCTAGTTGAGCAGCAAGTAAAACTTTACGCTTCGATGGCTATGTTATTATACATTTATTAACTGAATAGCAGAACCCTTGACTTAATGAAAAATTGGCAACTGTATTGGAAAATATTTAAACTTGTTTTTAATGTCTTAAATCAGAGTGAACAATTTCTGATCCAAGGGCTTAAATTATTCCAGACCTTTGTCATGCCAGTTATATTTTAGTGAGAATAATTCTTTAGTTATTATTACTTTAGAGAGAATTTTTTTTTAGAGAGAATAACTTCTCCGGTGTTGGAATAGTCCATCTTTATTTCATTTAAGTAGATTACACGACATCATTTTTTAGAAAGCAGTTAGAAATGATACACATTGATTAAACAACCAATTAGTATTTCAGAAGGCATAAGTAAGTAGAGGAAGCTAGAATACAACCCACAGAAAGGTAGAGACACTCCGATATATGGTTTTGACTTATTCATTGTTGCTTCCTCTCTCTGTCCAACTTTTCTCACTCTCTGTGTACATATCCTAATATCTTTCTCTCTCTAATCAATTTTTTGTGGTTATATATCACTTTGTCTCCTTCTTTCTCTTCTTCTCCCTCTGTATTTCTTTCCTGTCGGGGTTTTAGGAAAGATAAAAAAAACACCAACACCTCTCTATTCCTCTCAGTACAAAACCAATTGAGAGATAGACTCAGGTATCAACTAAATTGATATCAGATTTTCACGTGTATGACTGATATACTGATTGCAAAGTGTGACTCTACTTTCATAGCCCAGTGGGTTCTTTAATACCACATTCCTGAAATAGAGTTGTCTACTTAGCCATAGTCACTCCTTGAGAATGGCAGTTGAGACCTGATTCATTCTTTCAAAGCTTAGACCTTTGCAATCTGGCAGCCACGTCACAAGGTTTTATTTGAGGTACCATTATTTACCATTCAGTTTGTTCTCATTCAAGCTAGATTTTCATTTTCCCTTTGGGACCGGTGTTTCTGCTATTCCAGAAGACAGTTGAGCCCATAGACAAGCCATATTAGAAATAGAACAGGTTGGCTCCTCTACTATTTTCCCTTCGTTGGCCAAATTCAAAACAAAATAAAGGTGAATAGAATTTAAGAGTTGCTGATCTAGTGCCACCTGGTACAAAACACATCCAAGTGGATCTTAGCTATCTTTGTGATTTACAGCAGGAAAAAAAATCATCGATTCCACCGAGACAAGCTTTTGCTGAGATAACTTTTCCCAATAATCTAAACCCCCATCAAAAGCTAAATGTAAAGCCATCTGTAATATAAGTAGCCTCCAAATGCTGGAGCTAAAACTCTTGATGAAATTTCTAAGGCTCTGTCAAGAGCCTCAATCTTCTCCAAGAGTCTACATAACATAAAATAGTTAATTCTCAAGTTATATTTAGATTTTGTTTTATTGTAAACACAGATTTATATATGTATAAACACAAGGATCAGACAACCAACTCTTTTTATATACCCAATACTTAAAGGGTATTGTCATTTACCCTTTAAGACTTTTTTTTGGAATATACCTACATGTAAAATAAGAAGGAGGAGGTCCTGGATTACTATGAATTACCTGCAAAGTGATGATTTCCTCAAAGACAATTGATGCGGTCTATATTGACACCTCGTAGATAGGATAGTACATGGTTTACAAAATTAAATATACTTGCAAAATGAAGATTGTTTATACTAATAAATATGCTAATTTAACATTTAGTCCATAATTCTACAGTGCTTCACTGGCCAAACACCTACTAGCTAAAAGTAAATGAAAGTTTGCTTTTATAAATATTGTGAAAGCTTGCGTATCTCTTTTTTTCCCTTATGGGCTTTGGGCTAATACTTTGAACACAGATCTTTAATACTTGAACTACAGTGTATAAAATATAACTTATTTAAGATATCAATCTGTCATCTGATTTTACAAACTGATTTAAAAGGAATGAGATTGCATCTATGCAAATGTCAAGTTTTACCTGTTACATTTGAGTATGTAATTTAGAACTTTGAAATTCAGATTTTTCAAAAATGTAATGCATGGTTTATCAAGGCCTAAATCCCATTTTGAAGCCAAACCTCATTTTTGGTCAGTGGCCATTGGCAATTTGTCTTTGTGCTGGCAGGTGTGTCTGTGTTCTGAGCTGGAGCTTAGAAACGGTTTCTTGTGCTCATGCATCTCATCACCACGGCAACCAACACTCTGGTGCCTCACTCACCACACACAGGACATGCAAAGGGGACAGTGCTCTCGTTTGAAATAATAGCATAGTTGGAGTCACCAGAGACAAACAAGAGGAACTCCACTTCCGCAGGAAGCATGCATCTGGCCACAGTTCTTTTCACTCTGTACCTTCCAGGGGAATGCACCAACATTCAGTCATTCACAGTTTAGAGAGGAGAAGAAAGAGGTATGGAGAGAGAATGGAAAATAATGAGCGAAAATGAAACTGGGCTTTCATTTTGTTCTTCTCTCTGAGGGCTGTCTACTTTCCTCTAATATTTTTCTTAGTTGCAGGGAGATTAACATTTAACACAGATTTAAGCAATCTATCCTGGAATTATTTCCTGTGTGAATTTCTTGTACTGGCAGTAATAAACTACAATTGCTGGTTTCAAACATTTCTGGGAAGAAAATGAATCAGATTAGGAGTATCAAATTTTAACTTCTGGATTCCCTTGTGCTCTTGCCATTGAGCGGTAGGAGCCTGTCAAAGGATGTGTTAGTTCAGCTGTTGGACAAAAAGGTAGGACAACACAGAGACTTGTGTCCCCCTGGAAGTTGCGCTGTTAGCTAATAGCACGCTTTTTTCACTCTCCTGCTCGGCTCATCATTTTGTCATCCCAACCCTACTACCGCTGTTGGTATATGCCATGGCCTCCTGCCAACCTACCAGCCTTCGATCCTTCAGTTCCGACAGGTCTCACACTCTGAGCCATGCCTCCTACTTGAGGGACAGTGCCGTGATGGATGACTCGGTTGTGATTCCCAGTCACCAGGTATGTGACATTTTGCCTTCATGTCTTTGCTTTCTGGAGAGCTTTTTAACATTATTGGATGCTAGAAATGGCCTGAGAAAGTTTTTAATCCCCCCAAAATCATTCTTAATTCAATTGACAAGCTAGCATAAGAGATCTGAAGGTTTTCCTAAAACATGAAAAATGTTCACTAGATTTTTTCAATGAGCAGTGTTTTTCTGAAAAAGCATACTGCTTATTTCTTCAGCTATATTGAATTCTTCTGTGGAGATTGTATATGAACATTATATTTTTAAAATAAAATCTCCATTAAAGGAAAAAGTGAGGTAGGGTGCATTTAAGGTATAAGATGAATGGTAAATGTTAAGTTATATCTTTCAATATTTAAAATTGTTAGCTGTCAGAAAGGCTTAAAGTTTATTTGGAATATTTTAATTTTAGTTATGATTTTATCACTTTTGGTGGATTGGGTATAGGGAAATAGATGGATACCTACTCTCTTCAAAGACAATTATGTGAATGTAATCTTATATAATCTATTTAAATAATGCAGTTTAAAAGAGAATGCATTTTAAAAGATTCATTGTAAATACATTGGTTTTTTATTTTTAAGTGGAAGTTTTTCTAGGTTATACCACTTTCCAGTGATGCCACTTTTTGTACTTCGTTATATTTTACTTTAAGTGAAGCAAAGTGTTTTTATTCAATCCAGTGTTCTTTGTGTTTAGGTGTCAACTCTAGCCAAGGAGGCAGAAAGGAATTCTTATCGCCTAAGCTGGGGCACTGAGAACTTAGACAACGTGGCTCTTTCTTCCAGTCCTATTCATTCAGGGTGAGTAAATCAATATTATGTATCCTGATCAAGAGGTAAAAAGAGATGGGAGTGAAAATAACAGCTTTGTCCAGTAGCTTTAGCTGGTGGCTAGCTTTACAGTGGAGGTGCCCTTTGTTTAAACTTGTAAATAACATTGCTTTATTCACCATGGACTCTATATCTACACCAACAAACCAGCAAAAAAGATTGAATTCAGCATTAAAAAAAACTGACTGTTGTTTTAGAACAACTAGTAGAATTGCGTCAAAGAACTTGCTACCTAACTGGAATATACTGGTGGCCTTCCTGCTATTCACATACTGTCTTTAAGACATCTTAAAAAGAGGGGCCGAATCATTTGATTTCTAGAAAGTTTCTATTTATTAAGATTAACTGATTGGTTCAATGAAATAAATGCCTTTCTAATGCTTTTAAAATAATGTTACAGAAGCTTCAATCACACAAATATAAGGAGGAGTTTATATATTGTTTGAAGTAGAGATATAAACAAAAAGGGAATTTGAATGCAACCAGTCAGGTTCTCAGTTATCTTTTTAAAGTCATTCAGAGAGTATACACATCACTGTTGAAGCAATGCTGCCTGTTTTTATTAACTCATTAAAAAATAGGAGTTTGAGTCATACTTTCAAACATACTTAAAGTTGTTCTTAAGGTGTTCAATTATGTGGAATATAAATTCCTTAAGGAGTTTTAAATTGTAACACTCTTCCAATTTCTTCCTTACATATTAGTAGTTGGCAATAATATAGTAATATCATAATTATATGTAAAATTTCTATTTTTATTTATTTTTAAGCCGTATTTATATTCTATATATCAAAATGCAATATTTGGTTTTAATTATTATCCTCAAATCCTTATCCATAAATCCCAGAACTATTTTGAAAAGTAGATTCTTTCTTATTTTTATTATTCTAAAATATTCTTTATTCAGGAAAGAGTTCCAAGATATTTTAGTTAAAAATTTTAGACTTCTTCAACTAATTGTATACTAAGTAAAGGTTCATACAATAACATTAGTTATATAGTTATTGAAAACAATCCTAATACTCTTTTCCTTGTTAAATAAGTAGAGACTAGTTCCTGATACAAGATTTATTTATGAGAATAAAAAACAAATTACACTTCATTCAAATTTACTTACTTTTTTTTTTTTTAAAAAGTTATAAGTTACTCAAAACATACAACATTACATTCTGCTAATGAACTTCTTCACAGTGGTAAGTAAGAAGGAAGAGACCTGGATGTAGAGTGTTGTAGGATCATAGATAAGAATCTAGAAATCATAATGAGGTTTTTAAAGCTCATATGCAGCCTACAAAGTGATGAGATGGTTTTAGGTAAAATTTAATTGACTAATAATAACTGAATTTACAAAAGAATCAGTGCATGGCAATACTTCAGTTTTCAAAATAAATCATTTATATTTTGAAAAAGGAACTTTTAGAAGAAGTTCTTTCATTACTGAAGGGCAGTAAAATAGTCTAAGTACCTCAATTACAGCCCAATTGTGTACAACTAGATACACCTATAAGTAATTATGGTGCATTACTTACGATTAACCAACAGCATCCAGTAGTTAAAGATGAATTATGTGTTAAGATAAAGATCTTTAAATTCATAGTCTTTAATAAACCAGTTTTCCTATGAATCTCAAGCATTTAATACTGACTCTGGATAATTCTCAATTTTTGCTGTGCATTAGAATCATCTAGGAGCTTTAAAAAATACTAGTGCCGGCCAGGCACAGTGGCTCACACCTATAATCCCAGCACTCTGGGAGGCCAAGGTGGACGGATCGTGAGGTCAGGGGTTTGAGACCAACCTGAACAACATGGTGAAACCCCATCTCTACTAAAATTACAAAAAGTAGCCGCGCGTGGTGATGCACGCCTGTAATCCCAGCTACTCAGGAGGGTGTGGCAGGAGAATCACTCAAACCCAGGAGGTGATGGTTACAGTGAGCCTAGACTGCACCACTGCACTCCAGCCAGGGTGACAGAGTGAGACTCCATCTCCAAAAAAAAAAAAAAAAAAACTAGTGCCCAGGCCTCAACCCAGACCAATACTTTGGAGGCCTGGCATTGATACTTTCTACAAGCACCAATAGTACAGATGTTTTATATAAACTGTTAGGAAAAACTTTGCTTAATAAGGCTTTGGTTATTAGAGAGAGCTAGTTAATTAAGGTATACCTGGTTCTCTCAAATGTTCTTTGTTTCTTCTATCTACTTATGTATTCATTCTTCACACATTTGTGTAATTCTGCAAAGTACCTGACATTGTGCCAGGTACTAAGAAAAAAGCTAAGTAACATCTAGCCCCTGCCTTTAGGAAACACACTATATGTTGTTATTTAAAGTTAGAAGACACTTAATCTGTAAAGAGAGAGAAACATGGTGGTTAATAGTGTGCTTTGGAGTCAGACCTATCAGAATTAAATCCTGTCACTCACACTCATATGTGACATCAGGCACAAGTTATATAAAAATCTCTGAGTTTCAGTTTCCATATCTATAAGATGAGTGTTATATTATTGATCCCATAGGGGAGCTTTAATAACTAAATGCTTTTTAAATAATTAGCACTTTGCCTGGAAATAATAAGTGCTCAGTAGATTATAGCTATTAGTATTGTGTACAATCCTCATACACATGTTCCAGATCTTTCACAAATTGCAAATCAGTTAAGGAAAATGTATTATGACTCCTCTAAATGGCAGTGTCAATGTGGTTCAATTCACAATAGTAATGTTTGACTTACTGTTATTTTTAATCAGGCAAATTATTCTCTATTAGTGTCTCCAGTGTTTGAACAAACACAATGCATTTGATGACTCTAACAGAATGGGTTATTACTATTGAAAGCTCAATGATTCTGAGTGTCCTGGTATTTGAAAGCTACCACGATATTAATGTATATGAGTAACACTCATCATACCATGTCATGTGGCAAGATTTTTTGTAATTTTATTCATTATACACCAGGTTCCTAAATAGTAGCTTTCATTTATTTTTTGAAAAACTTAGTTTCTCTTTAATTAATTGGGTGGATTCTTAAGCCACTGCAAGATCTACCCAAAATGTAAGAGAAAAAAAAAAAAGGAGACGAAGTCTTACGCCATCACCCAGGCTGGAGTGCGGTAGCACAATCTTGGCTCACTGCAACCTCCACCTCCCAGTTCAAGTGGTTCTCCTGCCTCAGCCTCCCGAATAGCTGGTACTATAAGCGTGCACCACCATGCCCGGCTAATTTTTTGTATTTTTGGTAGAGACAGCGTTCGCCATGTTAGCCAGGCTGGTCTGGAACACTTGACCTCAGGTGATTCACCTGCCTCAGCATCACAAAGTGTTGGGATTACAGGCATGAACCCCCGTGCCCAGCCAAAAAATAGATATTTTGATAGAGGTGATAATAAAGTTAACTTTTTATGCACACGCCACTGATTTGTACATATAACGTTCTCTTAAGCTTAATAAAGGGATTTTACATTAATAGAAGACACCGTTTCTACCAACAAGCAGTATTGGTGATTTTATTTTACCTCTACTTTATGTTTCCAATGATGAATGTTCATGACTAGAGAACAATAGGTATCAGTGATTAAAAAATCAGTATCAGTGTTAAAAAATCTGTTCTGCTCAATACACATAGCACATACCTGACAAAAGAAAGACTAATATTTGCTGTTTATTTTAAAGTGTTGTCTTCACATTTGCAATGACTCTGATCAACAGTTATTTCTAGTATCCTAGTCATGATCATAACAACATAATCTTGGGCAAGAATTTTAATTTTACAATTGTTCTTCATTTCATAAGTGCATAAGGAATTAGAAGATGTAAGGCACAATTCTTAGCAGTAGCTAGCTTTGTAAGTCTTCTTAAATATTGTTATTCCAAAAGACTTTAGTTTTTGTAGTCTTTTAATTACAGTCAAATGCCAACAATTAAATGTCAATTCATTAAAATGTCCTACATAGTCTTACATTAACTTGAGGTCTATAAGGTGGTCTTTTAAAGAATTTCTTTTCATAAAAACATGTTGAAGGCAATTTTATTGTTTACCTAAAATTGCTCCAAAAATACAGTATATTTTAAAAATCATCTTAAAGATATTCTCTCAAATAATGGGATATTTGAAATGCAAGGAAGTCAAGGCTCTCACTTGACAATATTAATGTTTATCTAATATGTACGGCAGTTAAGTTAGTTATTCATGTATTTTACAACACCCTAGGGGTTTTCTTTAGATACATGAAGGTAAATTCTTTTAGATGAAGAAAGTTTTCGCATAATAAGTAGCAAAACAAGTGTTTAGTAAGGTTGGATTTCTGGTCCATTAAGCGTGTATACTTTTGTATGTCATTAGAGTTGAAAACACAAGAGAATCTTGTGAAAGCTTATGGAGGGTTTTACGGAAGAACAGACTCATAGGTAGAAAAGGAGTGAAAGGTAGAACTATAATGTGGGATTAGACATTATGACCAATGAGGAGGACAGCAATCTCTAAAGCAGGACATAAAGTATTGACAGAAGCACCAAGACTTTGTTTGCGTAGTTTTTTTTTGCTATACTCTAGTAGGTAATTGATATTACCTACCCTGCCTTATGGTTTATGCTAGTGTTTGTTGTTGATCTATGCTTTAAATTGTACCTTTTCTTTTTGCATTTCTTCTGTGATAGCCCAAAAAGTTATTATCATTATTTTTAAAGTATTAAATGTATAAAACAAAAACTTTTGCATCAAAACTGTATTAATCAAATCAAAGACTTTATGTTTTTCATCATAATAACCCTTGATGTTTCTGTAGCTTCTTGGACACCCAGACTTTGTTAAATGCCCTCCCAAGCCGATGTTGACCAAGGTTACAAACCCCTATCCAGTGATTTTATAACTTCCCCAGTTCCCTAAACTGGGAGTTGCCACAAAGCCCCCATACCTTGCTCTTCTCGAGCTATATCTCATTTGGATTTCCATTTGTTTTCAATGAATACTGTATTGGTGTATAAATGATAAATTACTTCTGATTTCCTTCCTTATATTTCACTTTATCCGTTCCTTCTCTATGCTAAAGTATCTATTCTGTTGCAGCCGCGCCTCTCCATGTCTTGATCGTGACAACAGCAGGTGAACTACTGCATAATTCTTTCTCTGAACATGTTGCCTATTCCTCTCCCCCTTTTGCCATCTCCTTCTGCGTATTCCTTGCCTCAGGATGCTTTAGTGTGAAGATACCTAGCCAAAGAGATACAAAGATTGATGTTCTCCAAATTGTGGCTATTGCTGAATTCCCCTTTCTCTGTGATGAAGAGAAAGTGGTATTTTTAATTTCAGTGGAGATAAAGTGAGGCTGTCCCAGACTTACTGTGGACTGCCTGTCTTGGTCACGGGTCTCCACATCTCCAGCTTCTTTTGTGAGAAAAAGTGCTACATAGAGATGAAAAATGTTGTTCCCCACAATTATGCAAATTGGTTGAGCTATTTTAAGGTTTTATTAAAGGTTATGATTTTAAGTGGCACTTAGCAGAGGGTTTTTTTGTTGTTCTGGGTTTTATTTTAAGTACCATATTCTAGGTGAGGCAAAGGCTGAAAGTGTATTAATAGTGCATTTCCTTGCTAATACTGCTATAAATGCAACCTTTTGATATTTTAGAAATTGTACTGCAGAATGACTCTAGTCAGTGTTCTGAAGATACCCATTATTCTGTTATTTATTTAACGTTATTTTTAAAGGTTCTTATTAGACTGATAATTATAGTATTTTTATTATACAGTCATCCATTATGGTACTACAAATTATCAGTCTATAAAAAATACAGTTTTATATTTTTATTTTTGAAAACTTTTATATACATCCTTATACTTTTTCTCAAATGCACGCTATTGTCTTTCCATACATGAACACAGTGGTTGATAAATAATTATTTGGTGATTTTAACAAATTTGAACTACTTTTTTCAAAGCCATATCCAAGCAATGTTTAAGTTTATAGAATTTGGAGGATTAGGAAGGAATTAAGGGAATTACAGAGGAGAAGGAGCTCATGCTATGGTTTTTCTCACAGTACCTCAGAAATCGGATTTAATCTGAGGCCCTCTTGCTATGTATATGAGGATCACTGAAGCACTCTGATGATTTTTTCTTCCTGTTCTTTCAACTAACTCTGAATGCTGCAATTTCCTCCCCATTCCCATCCCATGGTCCTCAATGAATTAAAAATAAAACTAAAGGAGTAGTAACTTTAGAGGTGGAGGATGTAGTCCTCAAAAGACTGGATCATGGTTTTCTGCTCCCTCCTCTGAAGCATGTACTGTTTAGCTAATCAAATTGTGTATTTGTAGGCAAGTCATCTGCATAATAATGGTTGCTTTCGCTTTTATTCTTTTTAAATTGTGATAACATTGTATCTCACAATTTAGAAAATTTTTAAGAGTTTCTACTTTGCATGATTGCTGAATTTCATTTGGAGAGTAAGAGATGCAATCAAAGCTAAGTGTTACATGATATTTTTTATATGTACAGTCTTAAGTCAATGTTTAGTGCAGTGTGTATACACATTTTCTGCAAAACAGCTGTTTTAACCATAAAGCAAAAATAATATATATTTCCTGAAGTAATAGCAGTTTATTTTCCAATTAGGAATTCTTTCAGTGCATCTGAAATGAAAGATTTAAGTAGGTTTCCCAACCTAGTTAACAGTAAACTGTGCATATAATTTCAATACTGGAAGGCAACTTGGAGTCTATTTAGTAGAAGTCTCCCATTTTATGGATAAGAAAACTGAAACCTAAAGACGTTAGTGACTTACCTGAGGTTACAACATTAATTCAAGATAGAGATATATCTAGACCCAGGGAAGAGCATGGTACTTGTTGCATTCTCCTGTGCTTCGTGATAATGGTATTTTTATATCTTATTTAAGTAAACTTCATAAACGAATACAAACTTCATCATCATATTAAACTACTTAGCATAGTTCCAGGTTCATTGTAGGTAAAGGTTAGTTTCCCCATTTATTTTTCAAGTGGTATATTGTATTATTTTAAAGATATTTAAAATACATAAAATCCTATAAGTGTAGAGAAAGGAAAATGATAGGAACAGGCATTTATTGAATTCCGTATGCTTTACCCACACAAAATTTCTCACCACAACCTTAAGTGGTAACAGGATTATTTTTCATTGCCAGGTGAGGCTTCAATCTTAAAGCTCATAGATGACAGGCAGAGCCATCAATCTCTATTACCACCTCCTCTAAATATATTTAATTATATGTTTTTACTTCATTTATTTTCATCTCCAAATGTTTATAGGGATTATGTTGTCCCATTTTTAATCTCCTGCAAACATGAGAAAAATCATATTGATTCAGTCAACTCTAGTATGTGAACGACGCATCTCGCGACTCACACCTTCTAACCTTTCTCATTTTCCTGTGGTACATAAAAGTACGTTTGCTTACAATTTGTTTTTTGCTTATTTGCAGTTGTGTTTTACGTGGTAGAATACCTGTCTCCTAACTCTACTACCTGTCCAAATAGTGGCGCTTTTGAGTATTCTGATATTTTTAATGAAAATACTCAGATGCTTACCTAATTTTATATTATCAACTATTGGGATTAACTGATAAGCATACTGACTATTGTCAATAGACTTTTCATCAGCACCTAGCTATAAACTTGAGTTATTTTTCCTATTCCTTCTTATTTAAAGAAAAGACTTCTTTTATTATGCAATTTTGTAAATTTAGCATTTTTATCAGTTGTTTGGCAATTGCATTATTTGAGTCTAATTTGTTTAGAGTATTTTCATGTTAGATTTTATCAACAGTTTTACTTATTTTGGCTATTAATATTTAGCTTTTTCATATCTTCCAATATTTTAATTTCTTTCTTGACATCTTTCTGTTTTACTTTATTCTCTCTCTTCCCTTTCTCTTCTAAAGAAAATTTCCTCGCTACAGCTTGGTGGGTTTTTTTTGGTTTGTGTCTCTTCCTTTAGTTACTTGATAAAAACATGAAGCCTTGTTTTCTTTAAAAATTTAATTTAGGCTGGGCATGGTGGCTCATACCTGTAATCCCAGCACTTTGGAAGTCCAAGGCAGGAGGACTGCTTGAGCCTAGGAGTTCAAAACCAGCCTGAGCAACATAGGGAGACCCCATCTCTGAAAACAAAAAAACAAACATTAGCCAGGTGCAGTGATGCTGCCTGTATTCCCAGCTACTCGGGAGGCTGACATGGGAGAATCGCTTGAGCCCCAAAGATCGAGTTTACAGTGTGCTATGATAGCACCACTATACTCTAGCCTGGGTAATAGAGTGAGACCCTATCTCAAGGAAAACAAAAATTATTTTTTCTCTGAATTATGCATATTGGCACCTTAATTTTTCCAATTTGCTTTGGATTTTTGTGCAATACTTAAATATTACTTTCCAGATTTACAATGACACAGAGATTCTTATAGGTAAATTTATCTGCTTGCAGCTTCAGGCTTTAAGTGCTTTTATTTTGATTTTCTCATTTTTGGTCTTTCTTCATATAATTTTCACTTCTATTAAAACGGTTTATTTTGTTAAATTCAAACTTCTGGTTTTTGCTTACTCTCATTTTCTACCAGTCCTCTATCAAAGAAAATCAATTTATTAGGTCTCTCTATATATATTAGAGCAGGAATACGCCTGTAGAAGAATATTTAACATTAAGGATAGTCATTCCCAACCGCTTTCCTACATCTGAATGTAGTGATTCGAATGAATTCTGACTGCTCTGATTGTCCAGAGACTAAAGAATTAAATTTTCTCCTATGTTAGCCTTAGATATAAATATATACAGCTCCTCACATCTTGCCCTTTTCACTGTGTTGTACATTCGCTTATTCAACAGTTATTTATTGACTGCCTGCTAAGTGCTCCATCCACACTGTGCCAGGCTCTAGAGGACACAGGAAGAAATATGGAGAACATGCTCACTGTTATTATGGCACTTTTATGGCTCCTATGTGTGGACTTAGTCATTTCTCAGTGACCAGGAAAGTAAGCAGTTCCAAGTAATGACAAAACCATCATGTGACATCTGGGGCTTAGACCATAAACTTTTTGGCAGCAGCTGCTATGTCTTTTCTTTCTGTATCCTCAGTTCTTAGCAGGGCACTTGACACTTAATAGGAGGTTAACAAATATTGCATGAAAAGGAGCATAGAAATGGAACTATAGAGCAAGTGAGAACAAAAAGAGGGTTTCAAGAGACACAGTCAATGACACAATCAGGGCAAGTAATCTAACCTGTAGTTACTTAAACATTGTTACAGTCAGGAACTTAGCTACTTCAATTCACTCTTTAGAGAATGGGCCACCAGAAGATACTCTACATGTTCTTTGATCCAGGCTCCATGTTATATAGGCCATAAGCCATCAATGGAATAAATGTAGTGGAGAGGTTATAGCACACAACATGAGTGTGGAAACGTCTTAAATGCCTTCAAAGGTATAAATAGTACTGAGGATTGATAACATCAAGCAGATGTATTATAATAATTACTTACTAGGTTTGAGTTCCTGTCTGTGCACCAATGGAGGCAGTAACCAAAAGATGAAACAAACAAACAAACAAACAAACAAAGGAAATATTAATCTTAATTATCAGTGAGTCAAAAATATTGCAATGAATTTGGAAGCAGCACTAGTTTAAACTTGTCACTTTTTGCTACTTTTTTACAAAAACCAATCTAAGTATCCTACTCAAATAAGAACAATAAAATGGAAAGAAAAACTTTATATCTGTCTAGAAGTGTTACCAGTATTTTCATTCTTTTGAGCAACAAATAGTTCATTTAAAAGTCAAATGAAAAAGAAAATTTTAAAGAATTCATACTTGAAGACTAGTAATAAGAAAAGTGGCAAATATTTTCTCATTATGTTTTGGTAAAGACCAGAAACATCAACACTTCAGTACTGAACTGTTGATTGTACTTCCTAGTTTTTACTCCTTCCTGAAAACTTAAGCGGGCTAGGTATGAATGGAAGGTCTAGCCTGGCCCCTGCATGTGGGAAGGACTGTGCTGCCTCTTGTGGTCTCATCCTGCATGACGTGCTTCAGACAGGCACTCTGGGCTCCTTCGCACCCATTTTTATTACTAGCAACAGGATTTGTGTTTAATGGCATGTTTAATAAGTTGTGTGTTCTGCTTTGAAGAAGATGCTAAGATATTTTTCTTCATTTATCTAAAAAATAACATAAATGTTTTGTGTTTATATCCCATAACTTACTTTGATAAAATACCTTTCAAATGTTTTAAATGTTGTCGTGGAGGCAATATCTAGGTGGGACAAATCCAGTTGGTTCTGTGCTGAGCAGATTATAAGCGGAGCCATGATACACCTATATGTTGCTTTCCTCTTCCCATTTTGGTGTAAAAATCTTGCAAATGCAATGAAAATGTGAAAGGACACTAATGTAATTTGTGAAAGAGCATACACACAGTTTGTATGTCTTTGTATACGTGTACACAACCCTTAGGTTGCCGTGCTGTTTAATTTTTGCTACTTGACACGGTAAGTACCTGGGAGAGTTTAATGAGTGTTAATACTAACCAAATGACAAGCATTCAAATTAACCTGAATCAGGATCTGCTAAGACCATCCCAAAGGAAACAACTTCAAAGTTAAGACAAACCCATTCTCTTGGTACACTTAAACAAACCAAGTCATCCTGGATTATAGTTCTCCTTTTTCATGAACCATTAGCCTAGAAGAAAAGGAGAAAAATTAATAGGGATGCTGTTAACATTTCTAAATTATTAGCTATAATTTTTACATTCAATTTATTACAGTTTGAGAAAAATCATGATACAGATGATACGGATATCCTCCATCTGCATGAGCCCAGGGTTTCCCACGCCTGAAATTTCACTTCAAAAATGGTGTATAGAGGGGTCTACTTGTTCCTTATCCACCCGCTCCTCGTTTAAATTAGAATGGTATGGCAGAGAGATTCCTACTCAATAAGTAAAAAAGTACATTTTAACCAGCAAATTGGTTCAATTAAAAACATTTAATTATTTTGCTTTTCTCCTCCTTTAGAATATAATCAGTTAAAAATCTACATCCTGGGTAAGATGATGTTGGAACAGGATGCAGAAAAACTGCAATTTGGTTTTTCCTCTCTGCTTTGTCCTTGTATTATTTCAACATGTAGACTTTTCAGGATATACACGTAAGGAAGCGGAAGTCTTTCCATTTATAACAAAAGGAAATTTGTCAATTGTTCTTTATGTAATTTCATTCCATTTTCCTTCAAAATCAATTAGGCTTATTTTTAATTTACAGTTTATATTGAATAGCATCATTGTCAGCAAAAATTAGAATTCTTCTCTACAGATGAAAATAATATAAAAATTAGAATAACAACAAAACAGAATTAAAGGCATTGGTATAAAATAAAATAACTTTTAAAAGCAAACATTTTACCACCATGCATTTAAATAAAAAAGAGAGATTTTGAGACAAAGCATTATGGAAAACAACTTGACAAAGCTTGTTCATCTGCGCCCAATATTTCCAAACATATCTAATCTTCTATTTTAATTTTTAGTTTCCTGGTTAGTTTTATGGTGGATGCCCGAGGTGGTGCTATGCGAGGATGCAGACACAATGGGCTCCGGATCATTATTCCACCTCGGAAATGTACTGCTCCAACACGAGTCACCTGTCGACTGGTCAAGCGCCACAGACTGGCAACAATGCCTCCAATGGTGGAAGGAGAAGGCCTGGCCAGTCGTCTGATCGAAGTTGGACCTTCTGGTGCTCAGTTCCTTGGGTAAGGGTTTCTGATAAACCTCCCACTTAGTCACCGATGAGCTTGTGTCCTCTACATGAAATCACTAGGATGGCATGGAAAAAGGTACGTCAAACCATTTTGAAAGAGGATCAGCACCAGTGAAATTTTTAAAATTGGAAGTAGCACCTCAATGCTTGACTCCACGTATACGCCTCTTATTTTAAGGCATTAATGAGTTAAACATTCAGGTTGAATACCACTTCTTCTTTTTGGATGTAATAATAGCTGCCAGACCCCCAATGTGAATAACCAATATTTTAGCTGATGGTAGGTATTTTTTTCTCATCTGAGAATTAAGTGGTAAAGTCACAAAGAAAAAATTCTGCTCTGTTCCAAACATAAATGTAAATTCTCATGTAGTTATGAAACAGAATCATTATCTTTACTTTGGAAAGCAATGTTGCCTTTACAGAATATCTACAAATTTAATCAATGTTATTTTTTTTTTCAGCTATCAAAATTGCTACCTTGAGCCTTATCATTACATTGCTATTTAGTCACAGTTTATATTAAGACAAATACATCAAGACTAACTTCAACCATGCTCATTTTGGCAATTTTGAGCAGAATTTAGCATTTCTTCTTTCTTCTGTTTGTTTGTACGGCTGCTGTTATATTAAGTGGCATTTCAATGTGCCCAGAAATGAATAGCTACAGCTGAAATTAACACAAGGATGAAGTTTTGGTGGGGGACAAGTTTCAAAATATTTTGAAACAAATCAATTGTATTTAAGTCTTGGTGCTTGAAATACTGGGAGAAAATCCTAATAATCGTGAACTCTTTTACTTTGCCGATGTCATGCTGGGAAGAGGATTTCTTGCTTTAGAACTCAGGAAATGTTCTAAAGCTTTGTAATTTGGACCAAACTATTAGCAGATTGCTCCAAATTATGTTCACACACCTGAAAAGGGGTGTGTTTGTATTTCCCAATTATAGCAACCACCTCTCATGTCCTCCAATCAGACAGACCAGAGCTTTACAAGGAGCCTGTGAAGTTCTGGGTTGCATCAGAAAATGCCATTATGTTTGGAGTAATTCCCCAATGATTCTTTTCATATTCTGTGTCAGACCCTGTTCCCCTCATGCTCAGGTAGTTTAGGCTTTTTAATAATCTTCAGATCTGTTGGGGAATATTCATGAAAACATCTGGCCTCTGTACAGGGCAGAGTTTTCATCATATTCCCAACAGCTTGTCTTTCTTGTGGAGCATTTTTACCCCCTTTTTGGCTAGTGCCCTGGCGGTGAACCTAATTAGGGACAGACCGGACAGCTAAGTGCTCTCCTTGCACAGACGCGCCTCCATTGCACACTCTGGGTCTCGGTTCCTTGCTCTTTGTGACCAATGGAGGGGGCAGAACCAAACGCAGTGTGAAACCAAAGTTCACCCTGTGGATCAGCTGGCGACGCTGGGGTTCTGTAGAAAACAATACCTGAAGCTTACCTATGTTCTTTCTTTCACTGCTGCTTTGGATGTACTCAGTAAACTTCACCTGCCAACGGCTCCTCCCCCACTTAATGAGGGAGAAAGTTTGGTCAGCCGCATTCTTCAGCTGGGGCCTCCTGGAACCAAATTCCTTGGGTAGGAGTGACTTAAAACAAATTGATGGCTGCTGGCCCCCCATTCTTCTCCTTCTTCTGCAATATGATTTCTCTTTTTTGTCATTGTGCCCATGACATGTCCCTCTCTATGATTTAAATTCTGTATAACCTATCTTTAGTGGACCATTTCTGACCCTTGTGGTATGTGACTTTTATTTTTGAGTGATGTTTTTATATCTTTCCCCTTAAAGTGCTGTGACCTTCATTTTCGTTTAAGCATGAGATCTGCCTAGTTGTACTATGTGCTAGTTATGATGTTGTTATGATGAATTTGGAGTCTGTATCAAAGCAACCTGGACCCAAAAATCAAAACCCTCTATATATTTTGAAAACAAATGTGACCTAAAAATAATAGGGCAGTGCATGCTCTGGATCCTGAATATAATAGGCATTGGACACAATTGGGCTGTCTGCTGAGGGGCTCAATTAGGGCCACACTGTGTACACATGCCTATTGTTTCCTTGAATGATGGAAATATAAGCAAAAACTATGAGTGCATGGCTCTTTAGTTCACAAGTAGTCAACTTTCTGACATCTCCTCATTTACGACACATCAAATTATGCAATGTGTAAGCCATTTTCCTCTTAAACCATTTCGTCATTTTGCACCTTGTCGAAAATGTTTTAGGAGATTGGCAGACATCATAGATATGCATGTACGTTTCTTTTGGTTAAATGTGTTCTACTTACATTTATCAAAGGAGAAGTTCCAGAATGCCACATGCACTCACAGGGAAACATTATTTGGCTTAAGATAGCAGCATGTACCTGAGGATTGGTGCCCCTGAGGTGGAGTGCTACTGTGTGACCATCTGCTAGCCTGTGGGCTTCAGGGGATGGCCCACTATGTCCCTGTCCCCAGCAAAAGAAGAATTCCAGGTCACTTTGCAACAGAGTCGAGGTGCTTGTCTTGCTCTTGGTTAGCTCCTGTCCACACTGAATGTTCTGCATTGCTATGTCAGGCCTGTGATCGTGGAGATCCCTCACTTTGCGGCTCTTCGAGGAAAGGAAAGGGAACTGGTGGTCCTGCGCAGTGAGAATGGGGACAGCTGGAAAGAGCATTTCTGTGACTACACTGAAGATGAGTTGAATGAAATTCTTAATGGCATGGATGAAGGTACTTTCAGATGAAGCATTTTAAAAGAAATCTAAACTGGAAGCATGAAAATGATTCATTTCTCTCTTATGACCTAGGGGTGTGTGTGTGTGTGTGTGTGTGTGTGTCCGTGTCCCTTGTGGTATTTTACTACAGCAGGTAATCTGCTTTGCTCCTGTAATGATGAGTTGGAATGCACAATACTTTTGCTTAATCTTATTCCTGTTACATTCAGGAAAATAAAAGCCTTTAAGATATCAAACATCTCATTAAAGAGATGCAGCATGCTTCCATTTTTAGTGTAAACTTGAGCCAAAAATGAGATAGAATAGATATTGTTGTTTCATAACTAAATGAACTGATACTGGATAATAAATCCATGATTTAAAAAAATGCCTAACTTGAAACATTAGATATTTAAGATACTGATAAAAAGTGTTAAGCTATTCTGTTGGAAAACTTACATCTGCCCATAACTAGTATGTTATAGAATACTATAATTTTGAAACTTTCTATTATTAAGGGGGTAGGAAAATTAAGTTCATTCAATCTTCTACCTATAATTCAAACAGGAAGTTAGCCAGGGTTGAACTGCATACACATACATACACATCTAGTTTAGGAACTTAGTTTTCCATTAGAACTTCAGTCGCTGTAAATCTCAAATCTGTCTTGGGCTGTACAAGGTTGTAATAGTTCAGTATGAAAAGAGGAAAGCAGCTCTTATAGTTTGCACAGAGAAAAGGTCCTAGTCCTAATAGTAGAATTCACATTCAACTTTAAGTAACTGCAGAAATAGGGCAAGTTCTTTGCTTGCATGCCAGGAACATACCAAGTTTTGTATAGAGCTAGATACTCAAGAGCAAGTATAGCTGTTTATCAAGTTCTTGAGTCTTCTGGCACTAGTTTCAGATATGGCTCGTGGATAGGAAAGAGTAGCCTGACCATAGCTTCTTTACTATTTCTTTCTACATCCTACCAACGTTTGAATAAGATTAGATGCCAGGCTTATGTTATCCAAGGGGTGGATGGAGGAAGAAATTATTCCCTCTAGATGTGTTAAGTCAGTATCTTCTAAGCAAAGTAAAAAGATCAGGGTTTTTATTAATAAAAATTGTTCCCTACAATATTTAGCTGCTTCTACTTCTTGAAACCATTCCTTTTGCTGACATTTAGGTTTCGGATATTTTCCTCTGGGATATTTACTTATCAATAACACTGCCAGTGAGCATTGGCATCGTACCCTTGGATGGGGGTCCACTCTTTAACTTTATTTATTTTAAAATGAGCTTTCTACATGGGTATTAATAGAAAGTTAATAGATTAATTAATCTATTAATAGAAAGTTAAAGATTTGTGTATGTCTGGAAATTTTAAAAATAAATATAGGCTAGTATTTGCCAGTGCATCAGTCTTCAATCATGTGTAATCAGATACTGAGACTTTTTACTTTTACTGTCTAGCTATGCCCAATAGTCAAGAAAAACATAGTTGCTATTCCTGCCTCATAATGAATTGTAAATGATTTCTAAAAATGAACAACTTTCCATCGCCTGTTAAAATTCAGTGATCCACATAGTACAAATTTTCTACATTTACACTAGTTTGATTTTTTTTGTATTGCCCTGAATATCTACACTAATGCAATTTATAAAGAGCCCATGATCCCATCCTCTTGATGTTAAATTATGTATTTGAAAAGTTAATGGCATCAGGGGAATATTGAAACCCTGAATTCATAATCACTGATTTTTTTTAATATCCACAGTGAGTATCTCAGACACAACCCTTCCACTGGAGTAAACACATAAACATAAATCTTACTCTTCCAAGATAGATTTTATTCCTGCACTATTCCCCTGAAAACCCAAAGGGCTATGTTACTTCTTAAAACCACAATAACTTGGCTTTGAGCTAACTTTGAAATTTGCAAAGAAAGGGAGTCCAGAAGCAACTTCTTCTCCATCACATGAACCAGGAATAGAACAGGTTCATTTCATTCCATATTTGCCCTCACGTCCCTCATTTCAAAGGTGGCCCTGCAATGCTGCACCTAGAACTAAATGTTTATCTTTCTCAGTGTCCTGGAAAGTCCTGATTTTCACAAAGAAAGGAAACGTGCAAGCTAAATATTGGCAGATCTTGAAATATTGCAATTTTTTGTTTTCTGGTGGTGTTAGGATAGCCTTGCTTTTTAAATTTTCCTGTTGTTTCAAAAAATATGTTGTGCTGGCATTTCTGTTCATTATGAACCAAGTCAATGAGTTGGCTAGAATGCTGTCAGAAGGAAATCTTTGCTTTATGAATGAAGGTGGGTCATTTCTTGTCTCAGTACTGGATAGCCCGGAAGACCTAGAAAAGAAACGAATCTGCCGCATCATCACCCGAGACTTCCCACAGTACTTTGCAGTGGTGTCTCGTATCAAACAGGACAGCAATCTGATTGGCCCAGAAGGAGGTGTGCTGAGCAGCACAGTGGTGCCCCAGGTGCAAGCCGTCTTCCCAGAGGGGGCACTCACCAAGCGGATCCGCGTAGGCCTGCAGGTATGCCCGTGTTAGAGGCAAGTGATCCTAACAGGATTGTATTCTAATGATTAAAAATTAGCTTTGTCGAGGACTGTTACCCTTGATTTATAATCATACCAAAAAGGAAGGTAGTGTTAATAGTAGAGCTAAAGTCAAAATCCATGTTTATTGGTTACTAATCTATTTAAAAATTCACCTTATATTTGGACAATTAACCAAAATTAATCTCTAGCTATAAATGTTTTCTTCTTGTAAAAAAAAAAAAAAGAGAAAAGAAATTAGCTTTTAAATGAGAAATAAATTCTTAAAGAATCAGATTATTCTTGGTTTGCCATCAGAGATCGTGGATCTTAGAAAATTTTATATGAGTGCTTAGTAATAATACTGAACTTATGATTGCCATATTTGACGTCCACCAAGCTTATTTATAAGATTTAAAAAAATACATTGGGTAAGAAATTTGAAATTAAATATAATGATTCATTCTTTATATATATATATATATATGTTTTTTATGTTTTTACTTTGAAAAGGCTCAACCTATGCACACTGAGCTGGTTAAGAAGATCCTAGGCAATAAAGCTACCTTCAGCCCTATAGTCACTTTGGAACCTAGAAGAAGAAAATTCCACAAACCAATTACCATGACCATTCCTGTCCCCAAAGCTTCAAGTGATGTCATGTTGAATGGTTTTGGGGGAGATGCACCAACCTTAAGATTACTATGCAGCATAACAGGTGAGTCACATATGACTGTGTTAGTAGAGAGTTCTGAAAAAAGAAACTTAGATCATTGTAAATATTAAATTACCTTTGTCATAAGATGTCTGCAGGGTCACATGCATTAATTCAGGGAATACATTTTAATTAACTAGGGAAATGAAGGGTGAAAGGAAACAACTATTATTTACTAAATAAAGTCTGTATGCCAAACTGTTAGATATTTATATGCGTTGTCATTCTAATTTCCACAATAACCCTGTGAGGAAACTTTAACCCCGTTTTGCTGAAAAGGAAACCATGGTTGAAAGAAGTTCTATAACTTGCACTATAAATATTTGGTGGTGTTGGGATTCGAAACCATACCCGTATGTCTCCAAAGTTCAGGCTTCAAGTCTTCACTGAAGAGATCACTAAATCTGCTGGAAAAAAAAAAAGAGTGTCTTGAGTAATTATACCCAATAGTTCAAACCAAAGTATTATGTTATGGAATTGGTTATGTCTTTATCATTGATCTATTGAACTAACTTTAGAAAAACAACTTAAAGATTTTCAATGATTAACCGATTTTTGGTCTTTTCAATTGGTGGTTGTGTAGTCGCTTTCAGATAGCTACCAAACTCTCCAAAGACACTCCCAGAACGTTGGTAGTCTCTTCATAACAATGCTACCACAAACAGTGAGAGGCAAAAAAAATCACATGAATAATGTGTTCTAGGGCTAAATAATTTAACTGATAATTTCTCTATTTATCAATAATTATATGGTGTTGATATTCAGTAAATGTTAGTACTATTATTATTAAGAACAGTAATTGTCCCTGGATGTTTTGGTATTATTAGAATTTTATTTTTCATGTCTCTTTCGTATTGGTGGAATGTTCACCTTTATTTTGTTTTCTTTAATTCACCCTTCTTACTAATATGTTTCTTGTAGTTATGATAGAGAACCACGAGATTATTCCATAAGTTTAATAATAAGACAAAATTTTAAAATATATATACTATAATGAGTGGGAGGAAATCATATGCTTCACTTACGATCTCTTTCCCAATTGCTCAGTTTTGGTTATTACTATCATTTCTGGGTATCTTTCCCATAATTCCTGCCCCATAGGTATATGGTTAACCTTCTCTAATGTGCAATATAATGTCATGGATGTGAAACAGGTGAGGCAGAAGAATATCTGTGATATGCCCTGCCCTTATAGTGATTAAATAAAGACACTATAGGGGCCTAGACACCATCTACTCTATTTATTCCAGCCCAATGTCTTTAGACAGGTTTCTCATAAACATTTCTGAAATTTAATTAAAATCATTTTGAAAATTAACAAATAATTTAATGTATTAATTGTTTAAATACCTAGACATTTGAGTTTTTGTATTCTTCTGTGTCATATAGTTATGCTGAGTATGTATTTTAAAGGCCTACTGGAATAAAATTCCATAACCTTTCTTTGATAACTTGTTCTCTTCTTTAAGAAACTTTAGAGTCAAGACTTTCCTTCATTTCAAACATATATTCCTCTTACAGCCCATTGAACTAAAATTTTGTCCTTATCTATGTGATCTTAATTTCTCAGTAGAAATGAAAGACAGGCAGTCACCATCAGCCTTCATGGTAATTTTTCAATGTAAAGGGGTCATCCTTTGACATTCATTTATTTTTTTCATTTACCTTGCAATATTTATTGAGCTCTTACTATTTTACAAACTTTTTTGGGCCAAACTTTTATTGCACATTGAGAGGAAATTTTTTGAAAACAATTGCTTAAAATATGAAGTATGGGAACAAAAGAATATTTAGTTAGAATAGTTAAAATATTCACTATTTTAACAAAGTGTTCAGCTCCTTAGCTGGTCAAAGGATATTTTAAAATAATCAGCTGTATACAATTCAAAATTATCTTCAGAGCCTAGCAATTATAATAAAAGCTTTTTACTTTTATTATAGAAGTAAAAAGAAGGCTTAATAAACACTTATTTAAATAACTACCCTAAAGCTTAGTTTCTTGAGTGTTAGTCTGCTGTTTGTTTTCAATGTGTCATTTTTTCACATGTAGGTTTTATTCATTTTGTTTTCAATGTGTCATTTTGAGAGGTTAGATTGGGCTGGTGAACACAGACAGAACCACAAAGACTTTATTTTAGAATCTAGAGTCTGGAGTTTTGCCTGATTTTTTTCAACAATCGTATTATTTCAGGTGGAACCACCCCTGCTCAGTGGGAAGATATTACAGGAACTACGCCATTAACATTTGTCAATGAATGTGTTTCCTTTACAACAAACGTGTCTGCCAGGTATCGTTATATAGCACAGAAAAGCCCCCTATGATATGTTCCCTTCCAAAAAAACTGCCCTTTGTTTTGTTTTATTTTGTTTCTTTATTGTTTGAAAGTTATTTTTTCATTTGATTTTAAATATGGCCTGCCTTTGCTTTAATATTTTAAACTAGATCTGTCAGCAAATAGAATAGTGATAATACAGTAACAAAGTACTACCAATCCGATTAAAATCTAAGGAAAAGAAGTGATTGTCTGCTTTGCCTGTATGATTCTTGGTCAGTAGCAGTTGCTGCTTTTTCTACTTCCAAAGTCCCTAGGAATGATAATTTCCTGTTGTCAGCAAAATAGCCTGAACTACTTTTCCAACAGAATCATAGCAGCACAAATCTCACCATGGTTTCTCTAAAAGGCTTAGAGGCTTCAGTGGCTCTTA
Organism: Mandrillus leucophaeus; assembly: GCF_000951045.1. Lineage (NCBI taxonomy): Eukaryota > Metazoa > Chordata > Mammalia > Primates > Cercopithecidae > Mandrillus > Mandrillus leucophaeus. Next base: position 288,893 of record NW_012105753.1, on the reverse strand, counting down.
TATACATTTCTTATTTATGTATTATGCATCTTTAAAACGGTGAAGCAGTCTAGTTTTATTGCTTATGCACACGTTAACTCAATTGATTAAAGTTAATTCCCATTCGTTTGGTCTTTAATTGATTGATAAGCATTGTTACCGCTCTTTAACTTGACATTACAACAACTTTGTGACTTAAGAAGGGCAAGAGACGTTATGCCCATTTTACAGATGAGAAAACTGAAGTTGAGAGTAATTAAAATGTACATTCCTATTTGGGGTGAGGGAGAAAAGATAAAAGTGCACGAATAGTTAAGTAATGGCATAGCAATAGTTGGGTGTGGTGGCACATGTTTATAGTTCCAGTCACCCAGAGACTCAACTATTGAGTCTACAGTTCTGTGTTTCAATGTGTTTTGCCAATTTAGCATCTATACTGTAATCCAGAAGATGACGTGTTCTGAATAAGAAGTATAGACCAGAAGGAGTAAAAGAATGAGAGAAGGGTGTTCTAACTGGGATAGCTAGAGAGGGTATCTGAGAAGAGGTGAATCGAGACATGTGTTGGAACCTAATAGGCAGATAAAAGTGGAAAAAAGAATAACATGAGCAAAGATGCAAAGATAGAATGAGAAGGTGTAGTGAGGGATAGCAACAATTATCCATGTAGTCTATAATTCAAAAATAATGCTTGAGGCTGGGCCTGGTGGCTCATGCCTGTAATCTCAGCACCTTGGGAGGCCAAGGCAGGTGGATCACTTGAGCCCAGGAGTTCAAGACTAGCTTCGGCAACATGGTGAAACCCTGTCTCTCACGAAAGAGATAACAAAAATTAGCTGGACTTGGTGGCGCACACCTGTAGTCCCAGGAACCAGGGAGGCTGCGGTGGGAGAATCTCTTGAGCCCAGGGAGGTCAAGGCTGCAGTGAGCCATGATTGTATCACTGCACTCCAGCCTGGGTGACAGAGACTTAATCTCAAAACAAAAACCAAAACAAAGCAAAACAAAACAAAACAACAAACAAAATGTAGGACTATTGGTTGGCAACACTTAATGAAAGGTCTTACAGGGTAGAATAAGAAGTGATAAATCACCATAAATATATACAATTTTTATTTGGCAATTTAAAGATTACCAAAAGCCCCAGAACTACATGAAAATAAAAATACTATAAAAAAATAAGGCCAGGCATGGTGGCTCATGCCTGTAATCCCAGCACTTTGGGAGGCCGAGGCGGGTGGATCACAAGGTCAGGAGATCAAGACCATCCTGGCTAACACGGTGAAACCCCATCTCTACTAAAAATACAAAAAAATTAGCCAGGCATGGTGGCACGTACCTGTAGTCTCAGCCACTTGGGAGGCTAAGGCAGGAGAATAGCTTGAACCCAGGAGGCGGAGCTTGCAGTGAGCCGAGATCGCGCCACTGCACTCCAGCCTGGGGGACAGAGTGAGGCTCTCTCTCAAAAATAAATAAATAAATAAATATTAAAATTTTTAAAAAAGCAGTTGCATTTAAAAAGTCAGCTATTTTGTGAGAACATGTAAAAAATAAGTAAATAAAATAAAGCCAATTAAAATATCCAAAAAATGAGGAGGAATTATGTTATTTTACTAATAATTTAACTACCAAACAATTGAAGAAACAGTGAACAGAATTAGGTCAGTAGAAAGAGGAAGGTACCCAAGTGCTCGCCATGAGCTGGGAACTATGCTGAACATTAGAAACATTCTGCTAATTGAAATAAGCCAGACATAAAAGAGCTAACATTGCAAGAGTCCACCTATTTGAGGTACATAGGATAGGCAACTTTATAGAGACAAGAAAGTTTAATAGAGATTTAAAGGGACTGAAGTAAGGGGGAAATAGGAAGTTATTTAACGGGTACAGTTTCTGTTTGGGGTGATGAAGAAGTTCTGAAAATGGATATTGATGATGGTTGCACAACATTGTGAATGTATTTAATGCTACTGAATTGTACACTTAAAATTTGTTAAAATGGTAAATTTTATGTTATGTATATTTTAGCATAGTAAGAATAAAAGACAGGTGGGTCAGGAACTTGAAAGAAAGAGAGGGTAAGAGCATAAGAAAACTTCATGACTTTAAGATGCAGAAATCGAAAAACAAAATTAAAAAATGTTAGTAATGATAATTTCAAATTATGGGAAATGGGCCGGGGAAGGACAGTAATCATGGGCAAAATGTTCTAAAGCACAAGAATATAGAATAAGACTTTGGAAGGGCTGGGTGTGATGGCTCACACCTGTAATCCCAGCACTTTGGGAGGCTGAGGTGGGCAGATCACGAAGTCAAGAGATTGAGACCATCCTGGCCAACATGGTGAAACCCCATCTCTACCAAAAATACAAAAATTAGCTGGGCGTGGTGGTGCACACCTGTAGTCCCAGCTACTCAGGAGGCTGAGGCAGGAGAATTGCTTGAACTCGGGAGGCGGAGGTTGCAGTGAGCCGAGATAGCGCCACTGCACTCCAGCCTGGTGACAGAGTGCGACAACGTCTAAAAAAAAAAAAAACCCTTTGGAAGTATAAAATAACAAAATGAAAATATTTCCATCTAATGACCTTGACTTTCTTTGTGAAGTTAGCTCTCTTACGGCCTGTGGTGAGGGGTGAAGTTTAAAGAGTGTCATAAGATTTAGTAACATTACTATAGTGAGCAAAAAATTGCCAGTCAATGTCACAGACTTAGTTGAGGCTGGAAATCATCAAGTCATTAATTAGAGCCAATAATTTCTTCTATGAATTATATTCAGCAATACTTAGGAGTTCTGGAGCAGTTTTTAAAAAATGGTTGGGTTGATTCCACTTTGGTGATTAGAGAGTTCCTTGGAAAAGAATAATGAGGGGAGGAAAAGCTGGATAGATTTTGTTGAAAAGAGTTTCAGGAAATGAAATGACAGCTAGGGAGGGGGAATCAAGGAAAATAGAAAACCGTGCAGTGAGATCCTTGTCTTCTGTCTGCTATTGAGCTCACTCCACTAAAGGATTCTAAAACACTAAATATATAGTTCAGAAAATTGAATATTCAGAAGAGTTTCCAAAAAAGAAAATTAGAAATACAATATTTAATAGTTGATCTTAAAAACCTGATGTCTTTCTGTCTTCTCTTCACTCCCTTCTGCCTCCCCATCTATCCTCCTACCTTTCCTTTTTTTCCTGTCTTGCTTTTGCTTTCCTTTGACTTTCTTTCATTATCTCCCTCTCTCACTTCCTTATTTCCAAGAAGCATTTGTTGACTACTTTGATCATATTGCAGGAACTGATTTTTCACGTGGTATACTTTGAACTTTAGATAACTGACTTTATTTATTTTATTAGGTTCTGGCTGATAGATTGTCGACAGATCCAGGAATCCGTCACTTTTGCATCACAAGTATATAGAGAAATTATCTGCGTACCTTATATGGCCAAATTTGTAGTGTTTGCCAAGTCACATGACCCAATTGAAGCCAGGTTGAGATGTTTCTGCATGACTGATGATAAAGTAGATAAGACCCTTGAACAACAAGAAAATTTTGCTGAGGTGGCCAGAAGCAGGGATGTGGAGGTACTGTACCAAAAATAATAATAATAATTTATGCCATGCTGTTATACCTGTATTAATAGATTACATTTCAAATATAATTTAATAAATAGAATAATTAAAAAGTGAAAGACCAGTGCACATCTTGATCAGTTAGAAGGTCAATATCCAAAATCTGCCATTTTTAGTCATTTTGGACCTATTCAGTGGGACTGATTGGTGTATGTGAGAAGGTAAAAGATGATTCCTTTAAAGATTATTTGAGGAAAAATTATGAGTTATTGATAAACTCAAAGTATGTAAGTGACTGTAGTACTTTAGATGTTTTTAGCTTTCCTTGTTGTCCTTATTTTTTAATAGTAACTAAAACAGTCTGGGAAGTATATCCTTTTGCATAAATGTTGAAGCAGGATGTCTAGTGCTTTTCTACATTACTTTTTCTTATTTCAGAATTTTCCATCAGTGTAGGTCTTTGGGTGTTGAAGTCCAGTAACCTGACTCATTACAATGCCAAAAGTTACCCAAGCAGGCCAGGCGTGGTGGTTCACGCCTGTAATCCCAGCACTTCGGGAGGCCGAGGTGGGTGGATCACCTGAGGTCACCAGTCTGAGACCAACCTAGCCAACATGGCAAGACCCCATCTCTACCAAAAATACAAAATTAGCCAAGCATGGTGGTAGACGCCTGTAATCCCAGCTACTCAGGAGGCTGAGGCAGGAGAATTGCTTGAACCCGGGAGGCAGAGGTTGCAGTGAGCCAGGATCACACCACTGCACTCCAGCCTGGGCAACAGAGTGAGACTCCATCTCAAAAAAAAAAAAAAAAAAAAAAAAAAATTACCCAAGCCTAAGTTAAATTTAGGATTTAAATGTATTTTGGGTTTGTGGAATAATGGGATACAGTTTTTACAATGAGAGCATTATATGCTACCATGCATTAATGATTCCCATTACTAATAAGAAGAAAAAGCACTGGACATGCTGTGCCACAGATAGAATGTCAGTTGTCAATTTAAAGATTGTTGTATGTGTATTATAAGAATTTGAAGTTCCAAGTAGTACTACCACTTCCTTGTGTAAACAACAAGTTGTAATTGCAGCTACTTTATTGTTATTTCTCTGTTTTCACTCAGGTGTTAGAAGGAAAACCCATCTATGTTGATTGTTTCGGCAACTTGGTGCCATTAACTAAAAGTGGCCAGCATCATATATTCAGTTTTTTTGCCTTCAAAGAAAATAGACTTCCTCTATTTGTCAAGGTAATACATATATGGAATTTCATGATGTCTTTTTTTCAAGATCAAGGAAGAATTTGACTTTAGTAACAGAAAATTTTTGCTTTTCAGTCATCTTCAGAGTTTTCTTTTTAACCATATTTGTAATGTTTTACTGCCCTGGGAAACCAATCATTTTTATTTTTGAGGTTCAAAGTCAACCTGAATTTTTATAGACTATATTTAAGGATGAGAACAGGACAAATAATAGCCAACTCATTAATTAGGCACAGTGATCAGTATTTTCCAAATTTGAAGGAAAGTCTGTTTATCTATTAAAACTTTTAAATATTTATGCTTAGATTTAAAAATATATGTGAACTTCACAAGTGTGGAGATCAAAAGAGTTCTAAGTGGCAACTTTTTATAATAAAATCTCTCAAAAGACCCAGGTCTCACTTAAGCTAATAAGAAATTATCTCCGATAGAGCTATAGACGTGATATATTTTCATAAATTCATTCAATAAACAGCATGGAGACATGTGTGTGTGCATCTCTAAACAGAGACAACAAATCCCTAATCCGAGTTAGGGATTTGAGGTGATATATGCAGGTTTCATTTTAGATTCCAATCTCTAAGGGATCACAAATGAATGAATAAGAGATTCAGGAAATAAAAAGGAGGTAATAATTCTACTCTGCTTTATTTTCCAAGCTCATTTTTCTTGTTTCTCACAATTTATTTCGCTAATCTAGTGGTCCTAACGCTCAATCCTATCAGGTATAGGCTGGCTTCTGTCTTTTTTTTTCCAGTCCTACTTCACCTACTCATTTCCAATTGTTCATCAGCAATGACTCTTTTTATTTTAACCCCTTATTTTCTTTCCAAACTTGTGTTTGCAAACCTCTTATTGAGTTTTCCAAAGATCTCTGCTGAGTCTCTCTCGTTGTGCCATTTCTGGTTCAATTGTTTTGCCTGACTGATGATAGATTCTTACAGATCACCACATTAAGCAGTAACTGCTCGGGGTAATGGATCCATTTAACATAGACAGCTATATAATTAAGCTAATGTTTGATATCATTGGTGTGCAGAATCATTCTCCAAACAACCCAATAAAAAATGAGCAAAGTGCTTCAGTAGACATTTATCCAAAGAAGATACACAGATGGTCAATAAGCACATGAAGAGATGTTCAACAGTGTAGGGAAATGCAAATCAAAACTATGAAGAGATACCACTCCATACCCATTAGGATGGCTATTATTAAAACAAACAAACAGAAAATAAACAAATGTTAGGAAGGATGTAGACAACTTGGGGACCTAATACATTGCTAGTGGAAATGCAAAATAGTGCAGCCACTTTGGAAAACACTACAGTTTTTCCTCAAAAAGTTAAATATAAAATTAGTATATGATTCAGCAATTCACTTCTCAGTGTACACTGACAAGAATTTAAAGTAGAGACTCAATTACTTGCACACCAATGTTCTTAGCAGCGTTAGCCATGGTAGCCAGAATGGAAACAACCCAGAAGTCCAAACGTCCACAAACAAAATGTGGTATATACATGTAGTGGAATACTATTCAGCCTTTAAAAGGAAGGAAATTCTAATTTGTGCTACAATATGGTAAATGAAATAAGCTAGACACAAAGGGACACATATTGTATGATTTCACTTATATGAGATACCTAGGGTAGTCAAATTCATAAAGAGAGAAAGTATTTTTTTTAATTTATTTTTTTGACCTCTCCTTGAAATGAAATAAAGATAGAAAGTAGAAGAGTAGTTGCTAGAGACAGGAGAAGGGGAGAATGGGGAATGATTGTTTAATAGATACTAGAATTTCAGTTAGGAAGATTAACAAGTTCCAAAGATGGAAGGTAGTGATGATTATACAATAATGTGAATGTACTTAATGCCACCAAACTAGACACCTAAAAATGATTAAAATGATAAGTTTTATGTTACATATATTTATTACAATTTTTTTAAAAAGGAATGAAATTCTGACACATGATACAATATGAATGAACTTGGAAAACATTATGCTGAGTAAAGTAAGGCAGACACAAATACTATATGGCTCCATTTCTACACGTTCCTAGAATAGGCAAACGTATAGAGACAGAAAGTAGAATAGAGGTTGTTAGGGGCTGGGCAAGAGGGCAATGGGGAGCTGTTGTTCAATGGGGACAGTTTCTGCATAGGATGAAAAACGTTCTGGATAGAGGTAGTGCTTATACAACTTTGTGAATGTGCTTAATGCCACTGAATTTTCTGCCTCAAAATAGTAAAAATGGCAAATTGTATGTTATGTATATTTTACCACAATTATTTTAAGAGCTAAGTTCTGAAGACCTAATGTGCAGCATTGAACTATAGTTAATTGTATGTAATGTATTACATACTTGAAATTTGCTAAGAGAGATCTCAAGTGTCACCACACAAAGGGGGTTGAGGTGGTTGATATGTTAATTAGTTTGATACGCTAATCATTTCACAATGTACACATATATCAAATCATCACATTGTACACCTTAAATATATGCAATTTTTGTCTACTGTACTTAAATAAGACTAAAAAAGAAAGCTGAATGATTTTTAAAAAGGCTTTCCAAATGGTAATAGGAAAAGAGAAAGGAAATCCTTTGAGTTCTTACCTAGCATTAACAAATGAATTTTACTTTCCCTTTTCAAGCATCATCTAGTTAAAGTAAATACTGCACGTCAAATATGGGTGAAGCATGTATGTCTGTCTTGTTCAAGGTACGCGATACGACTCAGGAACCCTGCGGACGACTATCATTTATGAAGGAGCCAAAATCCACAAGAGGCCTGGTGCATCAAGCTATTTGCAACTTAAACATCACTTTGCCGATTTATACAAAGGTATTGTAAAATCTGCTATAGTGCAATTCAGGTAGTGTAGGAATTGATTTTTAAATCTTGTATTAGGTCAGTGCAAAAGTAATGGCAAAAACAGCAATTACTTTTGCACTGACCAAGAAAATGAATACAAACAAAGACTGAATGAAAGCACATGTAATAATCACGTTTGATTCTCTGTCAAATTTACAATTTCCACTTAAGAAAAATCATAGTGCCACCTGATTTCACATTAAATGCACTTTGATGCAAAAATTCTATTAATACACAATGGGCATGGAAGTAAGAAAATGTGACTTCAGATTTAACTTTTTGAAGAAATTTTTAAAACTAATTGGCTTTTCTTCATTATTGTTTTCATGTGCTTTCCTGAAACCATACTAGCACATTTGGCCCTATGAAAATATTAGAGTTCATCAGCCTCTGTTTACTACCAATTCACAGGTGGCTTACATATTATTAAATTCAGAGCTGCCCCGTGATATTTTATTTTTTCTAAGTAATTATTAATCTTCTAACTTATCATATTTTAGGAGTATATAAACTGGTGTGTTGGTGCACACCTGTAGTCCCAGCTACTCTGGAGGCTGAGGTGAGAAGATCACTTGAGCCTAGGAGTTCAAGGGCAGATTAGGCAACATAACTTGTGTAAATTGTTAGTTAGAATAAAAAATAGTAGAAATAGTTGATTAGTAAAAAACATATCGCCATGTTATGAGGAGTAGATTTAAAACATTGTTGAAAAGAAAAAAACACATTAATTCTGACCCCAAGTCTACCTACAGGAATTATTTTCTTTTCAAACCTCTCCCCATCACGTAATTCCTTGAATACTCTGATGAAATCAAAGAAGACAACTAAATCAATTAAATGTTGTGGATAATTTATGTTTCATTCTTTTAAACTTTTTTTAACCAATATTTCTTTTGAATAGGAAGCTCCCACATGGCAATCTATAGGTGGATGCAGAAGTTGTCAGTGTCTATATAACAGGTTGGGCAGGGTGATGAGTGACGGCTGCTGAGACCTGGAGGGGAAGTAGGGATACATTTAAAATCCTAAATCTTGACATCAGAAAACAAAAAATGTCCCATATTTCTTTTTCCCCACCACAATTGTCAAATTTTATATTTGCTTAATGAATTATTCTTTGTAAATAGAGATCAACCATATAGAGAAAAGCTCATAGCATTAGGTTTGACATTGTAACTTTTTATTAAATGAATAAAATAAAATATTATTTATATATGTAAATATACATTTTATTCCAAGAATTAAAATATAGAAATGGGTATGTCAACCCAAATGAGCATAATTTCATTGCATTTTGATGGTGCAGAATGTGTTTTGGGGTTTGTATTGCTGATTAGTAGTGAGTCAGCGGAGGCAGTATGCCAATAAGAGCCACAAAGAAATATGTACTGCTGCGGGCAAGCCACCTGAGTGTTACAGAAAGATGACTGAGCTTTGGCTGATTTCAGTGAGCTTTCAGTGTGCTCTAAGAGAAAGCATTAACTTTATTATTACATTTTATTTCTAAGTCAAGACACAGCAGACACAGCTATTAATGCTGTGATAGTCCAGTACAATTTTCTAATTTGTAACTCAAAAAGAAAAAAAAAATGCCAGAGATTGTATATTGAAAATATACCTTAGTATTTAATAGCTCTTGGCTGGGCACCATGGCCCACACCTGTAATCCCAGCACTTTGGTACACCAAGGCAGGAGGATCGCTTAAGTCCAGAAGTTCAAGACCATCCTGAGCAACATAGCAAGACCCTGTCTCTATTAAAAAAAAAAAAAAAGAAAGAAAGAAAGAAAGAAAGAAAGAAAAGAAAGAATTTAGTAGCTCTTTGTTAGAATAACGCTTCTAAATATTGCCTGTGTATTGAAAATTTTTCACCATATATAAAAATATACATGCTTATTTGTAGCTTTTAATATTTTCAACCAATATCTGTAATGATTGGGATATTATCATCACTATTTCTAAAGACAAATGCCATCCACTTCATTTAAGGTCAAACTTTGAGACTGCTGTGGTGACCTAGTATCTGAAATTAGTAAATTTATAATATTGGTTCTTTTGTCTCTTGAATCTATAAACTTTGTATTTAAGCCAATCCTCTTTTCTGCCTGTCTTCTATAAACTGTTAGTAAGAAAAAAAGAGTATGCTGACTGTATGCTTGCCTGTTGATGCTTGTTGAAAGGGTATTTATTTACTCTTTCCTTTTCTTCTAAATACTCTCTACTCTTCCTTCTCTCTTTTTTCCATCTTGCATGGCATCTTGGGGCGGAAAGGAATCAGAGTCAGATCAAGAACAGGAGGAAGAGGTAATTTTATGACAGTGTCACTTGTTAACGGCTGTGTCATTGCTGTAACCACTAATAAGAGCACATAGTTAACCTGTGTTCTTAGAAGGGGTAGGCGGTTCTTCTTAGTAATTAAAGGGGCACAATTTCACTTAACCTCTCTAAGCCTCTGTTTTCTCATCTTGTGGAGCAACTTAAGGGAATAGTAAAGTTTCCCTATAAACTGTTGCCATGTCTCTATGCAATACTATCTTTCTCCACCAACTACTGAGAGCTAAACCATTATCTCAGGAGTTCTTAGTCGGAAGACATCTAGTGGTTGAAACTCTTTTTATACTAAGACATTATTAATGTCTTAATTTTTAATTAATTAATTTTTAATTTACTACATTTAGTAAAATGTACTACATTTTTAATGTACTAAGACATTATTTGCCTTTTAAACTTCTATATCCTCACAAACTATAGAGGAGTCTTCCAGAGTCTATACTACATGTGATGACATTGCCACTCTGGCAATTAGTGGAATGTATGCTTGCATACTCTTAGGTTCTAGCATTTTCTTAGACTTCATTTGTAATACAGGTATCTGTTTATACATATCACTCACCATCAGAAGTTTTTCAGGCTCCTCAGTAATTTTGGGGAGTGTAAAGGGGCCCTAAGACCAAAGAGTTTGATAAACACTGAGACCAAAAGACTTTAAGAGGCATATAGTTGATTCCTTGGGCTATAATATTATAATGCAGAACTATGCTAATAATAAGAATTTCTTATAAAGTGGGATCTTTACTAAGTGTTGCACATGCCTCATCAATATCGATCTCTCACAACCACCTATGAGGTGTTTGTTATTAAATATTACATTATAGATGAAGAAAGCAAATCTTAGAGAGGTTACCTTGAATAAATAGCTATATGAATTAAACCTGCTTCAATATTTAAAGCAAATGTGTGTTTGTCTCCATTATAAAGATCTGCAAATGCCCAAATATTATAATAGAAATGAAAAACATAATTGGAAAACTTAAAATAATGTATTTGTTTCTAAGATAGACAGATGCATATGTTATTAGTTTTATGTAAATGTTTTCAAATATACTAGTTTTCTTTTTTTAAATGTTATTCCAATGCATTCAAAATAAAAAATATAAAAAAATATAATAAATACACTTATACCCACCAGCTTAAAATGTAAGACCTTATCAGTTCAGAAGATGCCCCTGGATTCACTTTTTTTCTGATACCTTGGCAATGGAGCAGGGTGAGAAGGGTGATTATAGACTCACTGTCCTGCCGTACATAGCCATATACACAACCGACTTAAGACTGAAGTCATTCTTTCCCTCAACTGCACAGTCACTCTTTGCTTCACATACTCCGTTTCCTTCCTGTACTCAGTGACCCTACCACCACAGCTGTTAAAAATGATAGGGAAGCCAATTTTTCTAACAAAAAAATCTGTTAGATGATTTTCCTACTGAATACTTTCTGGAACTATTCAGGACAATAGATCCAGTTCATATTCTTTTCAGTATCTGGAATGCTGACTTATTATTAATGATAATGAAACTACTTCTGTAGAACATATCACCCTAGCATTGCTGTTTCTCATCCTTTCCTTTTTCTCCACTAAATGGAAACTTATTATTTAATACTGACTTCACCCTTTTTCTGACTTATTCCCTAATAAATATGTATCCCAACATCAAAACCAGCCTGGGTCATATCTTCCCAGGATTAACATGCTAGAAAGGACTTTCTACCTGTAGTGTCTAGAAAACAGAAGTTTTTTTCCAAAGTCAGGATAAGAATCATGGAGACTGTCAGGAAAAACTGTAGCAAATTACTCTGACCTTCCTATAGCTATGGTGTCACCCAACATGTATAATTACGGATAGGAGCTTTTTGTGCACACCAGGGGCTATCAGCCAAGGCAGTATTTGTAACCATTCAATTTATGTATGTTTTCTTTCAGATCGATATGACATCAGAAAAAAGTAAGAATTTAAAGAAAATTGAGTTTGTCTGAAAGCTGGCTACCATAAAAAGAAGCATGAATTAAAATGCAAGCTAGTTGCTATTACTAACCACTATAGTAATTAAATTTTTATATTATCCTTATTAATCATTAATATATTTATAAAAGCAGCTTGGCCAGTTAAATTACAAATATACCTGATTTGCGAGCTAATTAGCAGTAAAATGCAATGATTATTCATCTAAGCATTCACTTTCTTTTGACATCCTTGTTAACCCTGGTATTGCTGTTATGCTTGTTTAGAAACCCACCCTACCGTTTTGTCCATTTGTTAGCATAACATTGTCATCTCATTATTTTTTAAGCACTGACATGACAGTATCACTTTTTATGTAATGCAATAGTGACTTCTGTAGAGAGCTCATTATTTTTGTAGGATACAACTGCAAAAGTGATACTGTCTAATAGTTCTTAGCTGAAGCTAACCCCATCCAATGCCTGCCCCTTCCCCCACCCCACTCTTGCACTTTTTACTGTGGTGAAGTGTAACCAACGTCTTTAGAGCTGAGGTCTAACAGACTTCTGTGAAAACTTTCTGAAAACAAAACAAAACAAAACAAAAATAAACAAAAATGAAGGGCCAAGAATGCAAAAATTAAAACCCCCTGAATAAAGTTACTAATCACAACAGCATATTATTATAGGGCTAATTTTAAATAATGATGCAAATCCCAAACCTGATCTAGTAGGGAGAACTGTTTTTTACAGACCTTAAAAGAGCTGTCATAGAACTCATTTCAGGTTTGTAATAGCCAATTAACATTTTAGTTTGTTGGACTGTTTCTAGTGACTCTCTGGCTTCTTATGTGGAAGCTCCAGTTGAATTTTACAGATTTCTGCTTTCGTGCCCCAAATGCTTTTTAAAAATATGATTTTTAAAGTTTATTGAATATCAGTAAATTTTATTTCAGAGTTTATTTTGATTTGCTGTATTTCAGAGTATAGTCCTAAAATGAGAAAACTTAGAACCATGTTCAATATGCTCATTTGGTCCTATACAATGATCTGAGGGCTTTTTTTAAAAAGTCCTAGGACAATGTAATTTACTACCAGGTTTTTGAAGTTGCTTTGAATGAGGCTTACCTTCATGTTAAAGCATTATTCAGATCTGGAATATTCACATATTCACATACTGTATCTCCTCAACAAACACAGATTCTCCCAAGAGAAGGCACTTTTGTTTATATGACATGTCACACTGCCTTCATTGATTCCTTTTTTTAAGTGATTTTACTTTATTCTCTCACTTTCTTCTTCAGAACTACTCCATTTATTTAAATGGCCTCTTACTTTGCTCCCCAATACAAACTAGTAAGAATTAAAAATTAATTCATCCATATGGCTCAATTGTTAAAAAAAAAGAAAAGAAAGAAAGAAAAGAAAGATAAAAAATGTTACCATGTTGCTATAATGCCATGGATTTTCCTGAAGGATTTCTAGGTGTTTTGAGTGTTTCAAACGTTTTAAATACAGACTCATGTTTGCTTTTGTTTTAAAGATAATCATTAGATTATTTTCATCTATGTATAAACTAATCTCTAAAGAAGGGCTCTGTGGAAGGGACTCTTACCTGAAGTCTTTTTATGAGCACATTTTAGAAGAGTTTACTGAGTTTTCTTCCTTACCTTTAATGTGTATAAGCCCCCACAACCTAAGCCTCCAGTATACCACCTTCAGCAGCTTATGCATGGACTCGTAGAGAAATAAGTACACTTTGCCACAGTAACATTTTACATATCTGTTCTAAATTCCTGCCATCCTCCTGCCCATGCGTTTCAGCAAGGCCGCCTCTCCCAGCAGTTTTACTCCACCTTTGCTTTGCATGGAAATAACTTGGCTTACATAAACTGTGTGTGTGTCCTGTGTGACTGTCTCTGACTTGGGTTGCCATGCATCACATTTTAACTTTGGACTCACTTATAAGTTTAATCACAATTGTTGTTTCTGTTGTTTTTCTTTCCTTTCCTTTATTTCCCTCCTTGGTCTTTCCATTCTGTGTCTCAACAAGGAGGTTGCTCCAAGGAAAGGACCATGCCTCTTAGCACCAGAGTGTCTGTTTCATTGTTAGGTGTGAATTTCCCTTAGATGAAATGCCGGTTTGCAGCTGATGCAGATATATTTTATATAGTCTTTGTATATTGGTAGAACTAAACATACTGAATTTCAGATTTTTATATGATTAAAAATGTATATACATCATTAGATGTTTTTCTGAGCTTGCTACTACTGGCTTTCTCCTAGAGGAAATCAACTTTCTGCAATTTCTAATGCTTTTTTTCTTATTTTTTCTCCATGTTTTTTTTTTCTTCAACATTGATCTGTAACGTCTGAACAATCTTGAGATACCTCTGTGTAATTTCACTGCGTTCTTTGTTTTGATACGTAGTGTTTTTTTTGTGTGCGTATGTCTTGTTTTAGCTTTGTTGTATGTGTGGATGTGCTACAAGTGAGAAAAATTAAGCAAGTTATTTCCTGCTCATTTTTCCTTTTCAGTTGTTTTTTTTCCGTTAGCCTTGCTTTGCTCTTGTACCCTGAGGCCTTGTGGATCTACCATTCCCAGCCCATTTTGTTGCCCCTCCCACCACCACCACAGGAAAAGACGCTGTGTCGTTTCAGTCCTGATTACATTTGCCAATATATTTTTTGATTTCCATTTTACTTTCAATGTTTTTCATTCACATCAAAGATGATGAGACAGAATCTACAGAAACATCTGTCCTGAAAAGTCACCTCGTTAATGAAGTTCCTGTCCTAGCAAGTCCGGACTTGCTCTCTGAAGTTTCTGAGATGAAACAAGATTTGATCAAAATGACCGCCATCTTGACCACAGATGTGTCTGATAAGGCAGGTTCTATTAAAGTGAAGGAGCTGGTGAAGGCTGCTGAGGAAGAGCCAGGAGAGCCTTTTGAAATCGTTGAAAGAGTTAAAGAGGACTTAGAGAAAGTGAATGAAATCCTGAGAAGTGGAACCTGCACAAGAGATGAAGGCAGTGTGCAGAGCTCTCGGTCTGAGAGAGGATTAGTGGAAGAGGAATGGGTTATTGTCAGTGATGAGGAAATAGAAGAGGCTAGGCAAAAAGCACCTTTAGAAATCACTGAATATCCATCTGTAGAAGTTAGAATAGATAAAGAGATAAAAGGAAAAGTAGAGAAAGACTCAGAGCAGCTACAGACAGTTCAGGATAAGGCAGGGAAGAAACGTGAGGCTCTGGCTGTTGGCAAGAGCTCTGAAAAGGAAGGGAAAGACATACCCCCAGATGAGACACAGAGTACACAGAAACAGCAAAAACCAAGCTTGGGAATAAAGAAGCCAGTAAGAAGGAAATTAAAAGAAAAGCAGAAACAAAAAGAGGAAGGTTTACAAGCTAGTGCAGAGAAAGCTGAACTTAAAAAAGGTAGTTCAGAAGAGTCATTAGATGAAGACCCAGGTTTAGCCCCTGAACCTCTTCCCACTGTCAAGGCCACATCTCCTTTGATAGAAGAAACTCCCATTGGTTCCATAAAGGACAAAGTAAAGGCCCTTCAGAAGCGAGTGGAAGATGAACAGAAAGGTCGAAGCAAGTTGCCCATCAGAGTCAAAGGCAAGGAGGACGTGCCAAAAAAGACCACTCACAGGACACATCCAGCGGCATCACCCTCTCTGAAGACAGAGAGACATGCGCCAGGGTCTCCCTCCTCTAAAACAGAAAGACACTCTGCTCTTTCCTCTTCTGCCAAAACTGAAAGGCACCCTCCAGTATCACCATCAAGTAAAACTGAGAAACACTCACCTGTGTCTCCCTCTGCAAAAACGGAAAGACATTCACCTATGTCATCTTCGAGTAAAACTGAGAAACACTCACCTGTATCACCCTCGACAAAAACTGAAAGGCACTCCCCTGTGTCATCTACAAAAACAGAAAGACACCCACCCGTTTCACCTTCAGGCAAAACAGACAAACGTCCACCCGTATCGCCCTCCGGGAGAACAGAAAAACACCCGCCAGTATCGCCTGGGAGAACAGAAAAACGCTTGCCTGTTTCACCGTCCGGAAGAACGGACAAGCACCAACCTGTATCAACAGCTGGGAAAACCGAAAAGCACCTGCCTATGTCACCTTCTGGCAAAACAGAAAAGCAACCACCTGTATCCCCCACTTCAAAAACAGAGAGGATCGAAGAAACCATGTCTGTTCGGGAGCTGATGAAGGCTTTCCAGTCAGGTCAGGACCCTTCTAAACATAAAACTGGACTCTTTGAGCACAAATCAGCAAAACAAAAGCAGGCACAAGAGAAAGGTAAAGTTCGGATAGAAAAAGAAAAGGGGCCGATACTAACCCAGAGAGAAACTCAGAAAACAGAGAATCAGACAATCAAACGAGGCCAGAGACTCCCGGTAACGGGCACGACGGAATCCAAAAGAGGAGTTCGTGCTTCCTCTATAGGAGTTAAGAAAGAAGATGCAGCTGGAGAAAAGGAGAAAATTCTGAGTCGCAAAATACCTGAACCTGTTCAGTCAGCACCTGAAGGAGAAAGCCACAGAGAGAGCGAAGTCCCCAAAGAAAAAATGGCTGATGAGCAGGGAGACATGGATCTCCAGATCAGCCCAGATAGGAAAACCTCCACTGACTTCTCTGAGGTCATTAAGCAAGAGTTGGAAGACAATGACAAATACCAACAATTTCGCCTGAGTGAGGAGACAGAAAAGGCACAGCTTCATTTAGACCAAGTACTCACTAGTCCTTTCAATACGACATTTCCACTCGACTACATGAAAGATGAGTTCCTTCCAGCTCTGTCTTTACAAAGCGGTGCTTTAGATGGCAGTTCTGAAAGCCTAAAGAATGAGGGGGTAGCCGGCTCTCCGTGCGGCAGTCTAATGGAGGGGACCCCTCAGATTAGTTCGGAAGAAAGCTATAAGCATGAGGGCCTAGCAGAGACCCCTGAGACAAGCCCAGAAAGCCTTTCTTTCTCACCAAAGAAAAGTGAGGAGCAAGTTGGGGAAACAAAGGAAAGCACCAAGATAGAAACCACCACAGAAATTCATTCAGAAAAAGAGCATCCCACAACCAAAGACATTACTGGTGGCTCTGAAGAGCGAGGTGCCACAGTCACTGAGGGCTCGGAGACCTCTACTGAGGGTTTTCAGAAAGAGGCCACTCTAGGCTCTCCCAAAGACACAAGCGCTAAAAGAAAAGATGATTGCACAGGCAGCTGTAGTGTAGCATTAGCTAAAGAGACACCCACAGGACTGACTGAGGAGGCAGCCTGTGATGAAGGTCAACCTACCTTTGGTAGTTCAGCCCACAAGACACAAGCTGATAGTGAGGCTCAGGAATCCACAGCCACCTCAGATGAGACAAAGGCCTCGCCGCTGCCTGAGGCTTCTGTAAAGACAGATACAGAAACTGAATCAAAGCCTCAAGGAGTCATTAGAAGTCCCCAAGGGTTAGAACTTGCACTCCCTAGCCGAGATAGTGAAGTCCTCAGTGCTGTGGCTGATGACTCATTAGCAGTGAGCCACAAAGACTCTCTGGAAGCCAGCCCTGTGCTAGAAGATAACTCTTCACACAAAACCCCTGATTCTCTGGAGCCAAGTCCTCTGAAAGAATCCCCTTGCCGTGACTCTCTGGAAAGCAGCCCTGTTGAACCAAAGATGAAGGCTGGAATTTTTCCAAGTCACTTTCCTCTTCCTGCAGCTGTTGCCAAAACAGAACTCTTGATGGAAGTAGCCTCTGTGCGGTCCCGGCTACTCCGAGACCCTGACGGCAGTGCTGAGGATGACAGTCTTGAGCAGACGTCGCTCATGGAGAGCTCAGGGAAGAGTCCCCTTTCTCCCGACACCCCCAGCTCCGAAGAAGTCAGCTATGAGGTTACACCCAAAACCTCAGATGTAAGTACACCAAAACCAGCTGTGATTCATGAATGTGCAGAGGAGGATGATTCAGAAAACGGGGAGAAAAAGAGGTTCACACCTGAAGAGGAGATGTTTAAAATGGTAACCAAAATCAAAATGTTTGATGAACTTGAACAAGAAGCAAAGCAGAAAAGGGACTACAAAAAAGAACCCAAACAAGAAGAATCCTCTTCATCCTCTGACCCAGATGCAGACTGTTCAGTAGACGTGGATGAACCGAAATGTACAGGCAGTGGGGAGGATGAAAGTGGTGTCCCTGGGTTAGTAACTTCAGAGAGCAGGAAGGTGTCTTCCTCCTCAGAAAGTGAACCTGAGTTGACACAGCTAAAAAAAGGTGCTGACTCAGGCCTCTTACCAGAACCAGTGATTCGAGTGCAACCTCCTTCACCACTTCCATCAAGCATGGACTCCAATTCCAGTCCAGAAGAAGTACAATTCCAGCCTATTGTTTCCAAACAATATACTTTCAAGATGAATGACGAGATTCAGGAAGAACCAGGTAAATCAGAAGGAGAAAAAGATTCTGAATCCCATTTAGCTGAAGACAGTCACGCTGTTTCCACTGAAGCTGCAGATAATTCTTTTGATAAGCTAAACAGAGACACTGATCAGCCAGAAATCTGTGGTGGCCATGGGTGTGAGGCCATGAGTCCTAGCAGCTCAGCTGCTCCTGTCTCTTCAGGTCTGCAGAGTCCAACTGATGATGATATTGATGAACAGCCAGTCATCTATAAAGAATCATTAGCTCTCCAAGGCAGTCATGAAAAAGACACAGAAGGAGAAGAGCTTGATGTTTCTAGAGCAGAATCTCCACGAGTAGATTGCCCCAGTGAAGGCTTTTCACCTTCGTCCTCTTTGCCTCATTGTTTGGTATCTGAAGGAAAAGAATTAGACGAAGACATATCCACCACATCTTCTATTCAAAAAACAGAAATCACAAAAACTGATGAAACATTTGAGAACTTACCAAAGGACTGCCCCACTCAAGACTCATCCATTACTACTCAAACAGATAGATTTTCCATGGATGTTCCTGTGTCCGACCTAGCTGAGACGGATGAAATCTGTGATCGCCAAATAACTAGCCCTTATGAAAATGTCCCTTCCCAATCTTTTTTCTCTAGTGAAGAAAGCAAAACCCAAACAGATGCAAATCACACCACAAGTTTTCACTCTTCTGAAGTGTATTCTGTTACCATCACATCCCCTGTTGAAGACGTTGTGGTGGCAAGCTCCTCTAGTGGAACTGTTTTAAGCACAGAATCTAATTTTGAGGGCCAGGACATAAAAGTGAAATCCCAACAAGAAAGTACCTTGTGGGAAATGCAATCAGACAATGCCTCTTCATCTTTCGAGCCTACTATGTCAGCTACAACAGCAGTTGTTGGTGAACAAATAAGCAAAGTCATCATCACAAAAACTGATGTGGATTCTGATTCTTGGAGTGAAATTCGGGAAGATGATGAAGCTTTTGAGGCTCGTGTGAAAGAGGAAGAACAAAAGATATTTGGTTTGATGGTAGACAGACAATCACAGGGTACCACCCCTGACACCACTCCTGCTAGGACCCCAACTGAAGAGGGGACCCCAACAAGTGAGCAAAACCCATTTCTGTTTCAGGAAGGAAAATTGTTTGAAATGACCCGAAGTGGTGCCATTGATATGACCAAAAGGTCGTATGCAGATGAAAGTTTTCACTTTTTCCAAATTGGTCAAGAATCCAGGGAAGAGACTCTCTCTGAAGATGTGAAAGAAGGGGCTACTGGGGCTGAGCCCCTACCGCTGGAGACATCAACTGAATCACTAGCACTTCCAGAATCAAAAGAAACAGTGGATGATGAGGCAGACTTACTTCCAGATGACCTGAGTGAGGAAGTAGAGGAAATACCTGCTTCGGATGCTCAACTTAACCCCCAAATGGGGATATCAGCCTCCCCTGAAACACCGACAAAAGAGGCTGTTAGTGTAGGGACCAAGGACCTCCCCACCATGCAAACGGGTGATATGCCTCCTCTGTCTGGTGTAAAGCAGATATCCTGCCCCGACTCTTCTGAACCAGTTGCACAAGTCCAGTTAGATTTTTCCACAGTCACCAGGTCTGTTTATTCAGATAGGGGTGGTGATTCTCCCGATTCTTCCCCAGAAGAACAGAAATCAGTAATTGAAATTCCTACTGCACCCATGGAGAATGTGCCTTCTACTGAAAGCAAATCCAAAATTCCTGTAAGGACTATGCCCACTTCCACCCCAGCACCTCCATCTGCAGAGTATGAGAGTTCCCTTTCTGAAGACTTGCTATCCAGTGTAGATGAGGAAAATAATGAGGATGAAGCAAAACCAAAGTCCAAACTCCCTGTCAAAGTACCCCTCCAAAGAGTTGAACAGCAGCTCTCAGATCTAGACACCCCTGTCCAGGAGACAGCGGCTCCTCAGGGACAGGACATGACAAGCATCGCACCAGATAATAGAAGCAAATCTGAATCTGATGCTAGTTCTTTGGACTCAAAGACCAAATGCCCAGTAAAAACCAGAAGCTACACTGAGACAGAAACAGAGAGCAGAGAGAGGGCAGAGGAACTTGAGTTAGAATCAGAAGAAGGGGCCACAAGACCAAAGATACTTACATCCCGATTGCCAGTTAAGAGCAGAAGCACCACATCTTCCTGCAGGGGTGGCACGAGCCCCACAAAAGAAAGTAAAGAGCATTTCTTTGACCTTTACAGAAATTCCATAGAATTCTTTGAGGAGATTAGTGATGAGGCTTCCAAGTTAGTGGATAGGCTGACACAGTCAGAGAGGGAGCAGGAACTAGTTTCAGATGATGAAAGTAGTAGTGCCCTGGAAGTATCAGTAATTGAAAATCTGCCACCTGTTGAGACCGAGCACTCAGTTCCTGAGGACATCTTTGACACAAGGCCCATTTGGGATGAGTCTATTGAGACTCTGATTGAACGCATCCCTGATGAAAATGGCCATGACCATGCTGAAGGTATTTGCCAGCCACTGGGATTCCCTGTGCTACGCATGTCATAAAATTGATATAGTTTTTTTGTATGTTGTTTTATTTGATGATTTGTGTCTCATTTTCTTTAAGCTTTCTGTAGTGGCTAATGTGTTTGTGTAAGCCCTTTGTGTTTTGTGCTTTCTTTGTATACTCTTGTCTAAGAAAACAATCTCAAGATTGAGTAATGAGAATGCTTATGGAAAACATAAACATAATAACCAGGCAACAGTGATCTTGCCTTTCTTTAGCCTCTGCACGTAATAAGGCCATGCGAGCTTTGAGTTTTGTTGTTCTGAAGTCCCGAGCTTAGACTCAAATTAAGCACTTTTACACATGAATATATTGTATTTTGTTTATGTATGAAGACTCATTGCTTTTCTTCTTACCTTTGCATACTTTAAAATAATTTGTACTTACAATTTTGTAATCATTAGGAAGCCATTTGCTTGAGAAGATTTCACATAACATGAAATTCTAATTGTTGTGGATCTGTTTTTGATTCAGAAAGGTTGGATTTCAGATACCATTGGTAAATACTTTAAGCAAACAAACCTAAGGTAAAAATATGCTTTTCATTTATGTGGTAGATGAATGGAGAATGTACTCTAATTAGCTGCAGCAGACAACAAAAACTCAAACTTTGCACAGTTTAAGTTGACTGTGAGGGGACGATGGCTCTTTGACTTATGAAAAAGGAAACCATAGATGGCTTTGAAAAGTAGCCTGTGTTCTTCCAATATCTCTACAATGAAGACTGCCGTTCTTAAATTGAGGTTATACAAAATTTCCTATACCATGGTCTAAAATGCTGCCCATCAATCAGTGGGAGTTAAACATGAATGGGAAAATTATAGTTCATAGGAGTGAGTAGTATATAAGCTTAATAACAAGAAGGCAGAAACTTTGCCCCAAAGACATGTATGCATACAGATACAATATACACATATAAATGCATATGCTTTTATCCCTGTTTCTCCAAGGTCACCAGGACCAAATGCTGTTTCTGGCCACACTAATCAGGATGGCCTGATCAACTCATGATCAACATCTCTTGTGAATCCCTGCTGTGTTTCCTTTCAGAAATGACCTGGAAATGATCTATCCCTCCACAACCAATAATAGAAGGTCCTAGCCAATTGCTCCCCTTCTGCATCCCATTTATGATTTCTCTGGTGTTTCATGAACAAGATGGTGGTCTTCTTGGTGGGCAGTATTCTCTCCAATAATTTAAAAGAAAAGTCATAAGATTAGTAGAAATCAGCAACTTATATAATTATGTCTAGTAACTAGTCTTGATTAAAGAGATATGGAAGCAGATGGTTTTCATGATTCATATTAGATCTATTCCCCATTCCACCCCAGAAATCAGACATGCAATATGATCTGAAATGTAGTATCTAGTTTGTGCTTTCAAATATTTGGAGAAGTGACTTCCTTTCTTTGAATGAATCAGTACTGTGGTTCCTCTCCTGTCATAGACAACCTTTGGCCATTCTGTTTTTGACCTTCTCCAGATCCACAAGATGAGCAGGAACGGATCGAGGAAAGGCTGGCTTATATTGCTGATCACCTTGGCTTCAGCTGGACAGGTAAAAAGAATGTGACCCAGGTTTTCAACAAAACCTGACATAGATGCATCAGTCAAGTGTCATTCACAGCATAAAAGGTACCCCTCGCTTTCTTGAGAAAGAATATATGAAAAGAAGAATGAACTAAGTACTAGAAAACCTGGGCTCTGCATCAGCTAATGGTATATACAGCCCAGGGCAGGCCTTTTATCATTTCTGAGATTTAGAATAATATAACTTTCCATTAGAAGATTTAGAGAATATACCCACCTTCAGGAACCTCCTTTGGCAGTTGTGAATATCTAAATTTGGGGGAGATTATTATGTTTCAAAATAATTTTTAGATGTAATTTTTACCATATTTAATGTGAGATTTAACCAGGGCTTCTTCTTTTATATACCTTATGTCAAAAATCTTCATAGGAAACAGCACTAAAATTTGCTTTGAGTAAGTGTTAAAACACACATGAATGAGATATTTCACTAATATTTTTGAGAGATGAGAGTGTTTATGTGTAGAATTTTTATGTTAATAGTTTATTAAGGAAAAGTTAATTCTAAAATCAATATACTTTATTTACACATTATGATTTGTAGGTTTTAAAAACTATACATTTTCATCTACCTGTGACTTAACCTAGTAAAACAACGTTGTCAGTCTGGCTTTTTTGTTTTAGTCTTTTTTTTTTTTTTTTAATACCACTTGTGACTACTTCAAAGAGACAAACATTGTAAAATAATATTCTTCTCCTTTCCATTTCTTAGATTTGTTGATGAATAGGAGCCCATAATACTCATAAAGATAACTGATAATTTAGAGTACATGACTGAAAACAGGAGAAGTGGCCACTTTCTCACTTTTAATAATCTTAAAGTAATTCTTACATACTGATCAGACTTAACTAATTTGGGGATTTAGGGAAGAAAATGATACCAAACTATCCCTGACTGACTTACTAGATAACATTCAGAATTATTTATTTTGCTCTTTAAATATCTTTGTATCCATACCTACATAGTAAATGCAATATGTATATATTTGGTAAAAATTCACATCCTACCGCCATATAGAATGACATAAAATGAAAAGTAAATATGACTCTCACACCTACGTCTGTCTTCTAGCCGTGTGCCTCAGAAATAACTGCTAATACCTTCTCATGCTTTTAGAAAAAGTATACAGTGCCTATATTTATGCCTATTATTTAAAAGTAAGAAAAGTTTTACTGAATAATATTCCTCATAGTGTTAACATATACATATGTATTTCATTCTTTTAAGTGGGTATTTAATTCCACTATATGGAGGTTCCATAATTTTATCAATGGCCTTTGTTGATGGGCTTTAGGTGGTTTCCTGGTGATGGCAGTAAATATTCTTGTGCTTTGGCATATTTTTGTGAGTATATCTATAGGGCATATTAGAAGTAGAATTGCTGGGAAAAAGATACATATATTTTTAATTTTGAAAGATATTGTCAAATTGCTTTCAAAAGAGGTCACACCATTTACACACCCACACACACATACGCACACTCCATAATGTATAAGCATCCATATGTAATGGTTTTTTTGTTTGTTATTTTGTTTGTTTTGTTTTGTTTTATTTTATTGAGACAGGATCGTGCTCTGTTGCCTAGGCCAGAGTGTAGTGGCACAATCATAGCTCACTGTAACCTCAAACTCGCAGGCTCAAGTGATCCTCCTGGCCCAGCCTCCTGAGTAGCTAGAACCTCAGGCAAACACTACCATACCCAGCTAATTTTTTAAAATTATTTTTTGTAGAAATGGGGTCTCACTATATTGCCCAGGCTAGTCTTGAGCTTCTGGCCTCAAGCAATCCCTACCACCTCAGCCGCCTAAAGTTCTAGAATTACAGGCATGAGCTACTGGGCCCACCCAACCTATATGGAATGTTAATAGTAGAATTCAAAGGAAAACTTTGTGTCTTCTTCCCTGGATCAGTTAATGCTTCCTCGACCTCTTATTCACCTGACATGAAGTCAAAGACAGGCATTTATCCAACCACCATAATACAGCTACAGCTAGTGTTTATCAAAGTATCCAGAAACAGGATTTATAATACTCAAAACATCACCTATGTTAATTAAAGGGAGAAATGTTTTCTTTCTCTTGTTATCAGTCATTTATTTTCCATTATCTTGCTTAAAAGCATAAGCAAGTATTAATGATCTCGTTTGCATTTTGGAATAAAATGGACCTGAATTATGCATATCTTATCATCACTGCCTTATACTTATTTTCACTATGCAGTGATCAATTCTATACCCAGTTTTAGGGGAAAAAATCCATAATTAGTACTAGAAGAACAAAAGCACATAAGAATCACTTCTAATATGTAGAAATTAAGGAACCCAAATACTCACCACAATATAAAGAACACATCATTTACAAAATCACAAAACAAGGTGTAGAGACTGAAACGTTGAAGTTAATGTGTTTACAAAGTAGTATTTTATCTTCTAGAATTAGCAAGAGAACTGGATTTCACTGAGGAGCAAATTCATCAAATTCGAATTGAAAATCCCAACTCTCTTCAAGACCAGAGTCATGCACTGTTGAAGTACTGGCTAGAGAGGGATGGGAAACACGCTACAGGTAAGTGGGGAACTATATGTGTATTGGGCTAAAGTTAGACATGTCTTGCTCAACAGCCACATCTTGCAAATTCAGTAAAACAGTAAAGAAGCAAATGCCATTAATCCACAGTACAGCAGGTCCTTGAGTAATATCATTTTGTTCAATGTCATCTCCTTATAACGTTGATGAGAAAAAAGAATTAATTCCCAGCAAGGCCACTGTCTGTGTATAGTTTATGTATCCTCCCCATGTCCGTGTGGCTTTTTCCCCAGTACTCCAGTTTCCTCCTGCATCTCAAAGATGTGTATATCAGTTTCACTGGTGTTTCTACATTATCCCAGTCTGAGTGAGTGTGGGTGTGTGTGAGTGCCCCCTGCAATGGGATGGCATCATCTCCCAGGTTCTTTCCCATGCAAAGTGCTCTGAGCTGCTGGGTTAAGTTCCAGCCACTTGAGACCCTGAACTGAATAAGGGGATTGGGAAAAGAATGAGTGAATTAATACAAATTATTGTCAAATAAAAATGTGTACAGTGTATGATAATTATACAAGTGCATGAAATAAATGATGCCTTAGGAAAGTACTCAGCGAGCCCACCATATTTGTTATTGTTTGTTTACGAGCGGCATGGTGGGAGGAGGTGCTCCTTACAATTTTCACTTTGTGAAGATTTATTCCTTGATTGAACCCCACCACCACTATGACCGCCATCACTCACTGGTTCCTCAAAAATTGAATAATTATCTTATTTATGTTTACTAGTCTTTCTTAAATGTATGTGTAACTCACTTTCACTTCAGTGTTTAATATTAGAAGTATTTGGGGTTTTATTTTGAAGTTTGGCCAGGTTTTTGTGACCAGAACATTGTTTTCTAAGAATCTATCAATGATGTTGAGTGAGAACTTAGTGAACTACTGTAAGCAAATGAGAACAAGCTACTGTCACTTCTAAAGCATGCATGTTGCATAAAAACTCTTGCACAATACGTGTATGAACGGCATTGAATAACAGCCGTCACTTCTAACAGTAATGTTATTCAAACCGCAATATTTTTTAAATATTGATAAGTGGACACAATTGCTTTATTTAGCATTGTTTCACTGGTAGTGCGTTACCTTCTGTTTCTGCTTCCTTTACTCATAAATAACATCCAGTCTATATTTATCATTCCTTTTCTTTACATTCTTCTAAGTAGGATTGTCAGATTTAGCAAATAAAAACAGAAGGGCGCCCAGTTAAATTTAAGTTTCAAGTGGTCAGCAAATACATTTTTAGCATGAGCATGTCCCATGTGATATATGGGGCATATTTATACTAAAGAAGTATTTATTTTTTATCTGAAATTCAGGTATGGCGGGTGTCCTGTATGTTACCTGACAATTCTACTTTTAGGACTTGTGCCCATGCTGTGCCACTTTTTAAAATATGCATATCTCTTTTGTCTGTTGGCTTATTTTTACAAAGACTTTTAATTAGGCTTTGATTGTTTTTTTCTGTACAGATATCAAAAATTGAGTGAGGCAGTTAAGTGAAAGAGGTTTCTAAGAGTACCTCTCAGAAGTAATAAATGCTCTTTCTCTAATGTGTCAGATACGAACCTCATTGAATGTCTCACCAAAATCAACCGAATGGATATTGTTCATCTCATGGAGACCAACATAGAACCTCTCCAGGAGCGCATCAGTCATAGTTATGCAGAAATTGAACAGACCATTACACTGGATCATAGTGAAGGTCAAACTGTGTGTGTGTGTCTATGTGTGTGTCTATGTGTGTGTGTGTGTATGTGTTGTGTCTGTGTGTGGTTAATTGAGGCACTGGACCTACTCTCTTTTTTTTTTTTTTTTTTTATAAGGGACACCATGGCCTATGGTGATCATACGTTCTTTTCCTTGCTACCCTGAAGCTTTCCTCCCTGTTTTACACACCCTCCCACCTCCACTTCATGCTCATTCTTTGTTATTTCACAGATAACAAAATGATCCATTGAATTCCCTTTCCTCAGTTCCATGGTGGCACTTCTTACACTTGTATGTTTTTACGCTACCTTAGCCACGTATTTCTAGGCTCACAACTAGGACTATATCACTACCAGTGACTGTACATTTCCTCTTTTACTTCTGCACCAACAGTGCTTCAGACCCTCAGGAACCTCCAGCCATTGGCCCTACCACATTTTCAGTATTAAAGTTTCTCTAACCTGTTCTCATTCGTTTGTGGTCTCTAACACTGTTTTTTTTCCTCTCTCTCTCTCTCTCTCTTTTATCTCTATTTTACATGTTGTCTTCTTCCTTCAAACCTCCAACACTGTCTCTTTTCTTTATTGATACTCAGCTGATGACCAGGCTTCCTATTTCTTAGAAAATATAGGAATAATCAGAAGCAAATGTCTATATTTTTCCACCACAAATCTACCAACATGAGTGCATCTCAATGCATGTACTTACTCTACCTTCCATCCTATTAAAATGGATAAAATTTCCTCACTTTGCTAAAGCTATCATCTCTTGTTTTATACTAGATTTCATCTCCTTTTACCCAATCAGGGACTCCATTCCTGCAAGTATCCATTTTGGCTTCCTACCACTAGACCATATCCAACAGCGTTAAACCATGCTTTAATAGATCCCATCTTTAAAAGCAAAACAAAGCAAATAACTCCTTTTATCCTATATGTCCCCCCTGTATTACTGCTGTTACTCCATCCATTTCATAGGAAACCTCTTAAAGGAATAGTCTGAATTTCTTGTCTCTGCTTCCTCTCTTCCCATTCCCTCTAGAACTCTCTGTAATTCACTCTAATCAATCTTATAAAATTCACCTATTGTTTCCTCATTGTCAAGTCTAGCAGGCAGTTCTCATTCTTCAACTTACTTTGCCACTGAGTAACATTTGGCATGAATAGTGAAGCCTTTCTTCTTAAAACATTTTCTTTACTTAAATTTCATGACATTCTCGCTGCTGCTGCTGCTGCTGCTGCTGCTTCTTCTTCTTCTTCTTCTTCTTCTTCTTCTTCTTCTTCTTCTTCTTCTTCTTCTTCTTCTTCTTTTTTTCTACTTTACTGGCTGTTTCTCCTCGCTCTTTTTTTTCTGTGGCAGTTTACTTCTCATGGATATGAATGATGATGTATCTTAGTCTTGGGCAAGAGCCTCACAGCTTGTCCTCATCTCCCACCTCTCTCCTTATCGCACTGGTCCTGCACGCCTGGCCTCCTTGCCATTCCTCTGCATTCTCCTGTTTCAGGACCCTGGTATTTTCTGCTTCCTCCACCCTAGCATGTTCTTTCCTCAGATCAACATATACCTTTTTCTCACTTTATTTAGGTCACTGCTCAAATGTTACCTCCTAAGCAGAGCCTTTCCTGACAAGTCTATTTAAAATACTAGCCCCATTTATCCTCTGCCTTTATCCTGGTTTGCTTTTCTCCCAATATTTATCATAAATATATATCTGCAGAAATGCAAGTTCAGTGAGGACAGAAGCTTTTTCTATCTTGTTCACTGCTATATATCCAGCATCTAAGGAGCACATACTACGTAGTTGATGCTCAATATATATCTGTTGAATAAGTGAGTCAATAGATGAATGCCAGTAACGCCTCTGCTAAACATCTTTCAATGACTCCTCATTTCCCTGGATATAATGAAATTCCTTAGCCTGTCATAAGAGACTCTACGTAAAAAGAGTACTATCCTCATAGGCTAGAGTGAGGATTAATCAAGTTAATACTTGCAGCGCACTTGGAACGGTGCCTAACACAGAATAAATTTTCAGTATGTATTAGCTATTATTTGTTATGATGATTATTAACTGTACTCTTCTTACTCTTCAGATTCTGTGCTTTGACTATCTCAGTCCATTCCCACTTACCATTAGGTCTCCTTGGCCTGTAACACACTCTGCATTTTCTTTCCAAATTTTAACCTCATGTTAGGTGCTCCCACACTCATTGACTGGCACCTATGACCCAGTTGCTCTGCATTGGAATTGACTCTTACTTGCATAGACTCTTCTACATGATCAGTATCTTGAAGGTGGACACAGTGTCTTCTTCGTCTTTGTAATCCATCAGCCCATCTCAGGATGTAACACATAGTAGTTACTTAATAAATATCCATTCAATATAGGTAAGTTTCAACTAAATACTTCAATAATTCTCCCTTTAGGGTTCTCGGTACTTCAAGAGGAGTTATGCACTGCACAGCACAAGCAGAAAGAGGAACAAGCTCTTTCTAAAGAAAGCGAGACCTGCGATCACCCTCCTATCGTCTCAGAGGAAGACATTTCTGTTGGTTATTCCACTTTTCAGGATGGCATCCCCAAAACTGAAGGGGACAGCTCAGCAACAGCACTGTTTCCCCAAACTCACAAGGAGCAAGTTCAACAGGATTTCTCAGGGAAAATGCAAGACCTGCCTGAAGAGTCATCTCTGGAATATCGGCAGGAATATTTGTGAGTTTCCAAAGAAGGCCTGTCAAATGTAATACCAAAGAAACAGGCTAATGTGGATGCCAGGCATATATAAGCATAACTAGTTTTTAAATAATTTTAAAATGACCCTACCAATCACAAGTGCCAGAGCTAAAGGAAAAACAAAAGCATTAACATGTAAGAGACATAATTGTGACAGTGTTTGGGGCACAGACCTACAAGAACCAACTTCCAGAGCTGTGACTTTGAACAAGTCCTTAAGTGATTTGAATCTCCATTTCCACATCTGTAAATTATAGTAATAATACACACTTGACTCATCTCACAGGGTCAAAAGTGTGTTTATGAATGCTTCATCTAAACTGTAAAATTCCCTGTAGATGACACGGCCATGACTTATAATATTGCTGCACCTCATTTGCTCTGTAACACTTCAAATATGGAGCTCATCATGCCATTGCTGGTTAGGAGTGTGATTTCACCATTTCATTTCATCATTTCAACCAATGCACCATGAGGTGCATATGAGGGGACAAGCCATAAAAATATAAATGCAATGCAAACTAGCCACATAGAATAAAAGACTATTAAAATGTGTTGGAATAGAGTTGGGGTGGGAATAAAGATAAGTCTTATGAAGAGCTTCTGGCTGAAGGAAGCTGCAGAGCCTAATTCAGCTCAGAATTTAAATTCCAGCCTTTATGGAAGCCAAGGAAGAAAGAGTTGTGTAATTGACATTGATTGTCCAGAAAAAGAAAACAAATTGTGAGAAAGGCCAACATATCCCTAAACCTGAAGTCTGAGAATAGGGTGTCATGAGATTGTATCAAAGCATTTCACTTGTCATTTGGTGAGTTTTATGGTCACTGACATGAGAAGAGGATGAAATGGGTAATGAAATTATCTTTTCTTGTACTGAGCCACCCTTGCCCCATCAACCTGTAGGTTTTAAGGGTGAGCATAAAGAAAATATAAGTAAGAAGGAGAAGGACTAAGGAAAAGATGGGAAGAAGAGGAGAGGATAAGAGAGAGACATTTTAGGCATTTAATATCTATGGAGTGATAGATTGCACTAAATACCAAAAGAAGGCACAGAAAAGGCAAATAATATTATTTAGCAGTTGAGGTTATCAAAGTTATACTGGAGTAACTCCAGACTATCAATGAAAAAAGTTTCCATGTCAACAGATTCCTCTATTATTAAATGAAACAGTTTTTCAGAGGTACAATAGGAATTTCCTTGTATTTATAGTTATGATAACTATATTAACATGGGGATTTATTTAATTCTGCCAAATTTTGATTCTTGCTTCAAAAGCCTTATTATCTACAAATACTTAGTAAAATTCATTGCATCCTCAATATCACCTTGAGTTATAAAAGAAAAGATGAAACTATAACTTACATACATTGTAGAGGTTGGGTAACTGTAATACATTTTAGGATAATTTTCATCTTTAGAATAATACATCACTCTCTGCCAGTGCTAGATCTCAATGAGCTACAACTCTATATCTCATCAGATTATTTTTCTTCAAATGCCTTTCTTGGCCAAATGTACAAAAACTATTTTGACTCTCATAGACTATGGAAAAACCAGCTCCATCTTACCTTTCAATTTGCTTGCTTGAGCGGGAGGTGAAATGCAAATGTCCCTGAAGTCTCATTTGACTTTTTCATTCCAGTGTGACAACTCCAGGAACAGAAGCATCAGAGACTCAGAAGGCTACGACAGTACCTGGCTCTCCCAGCAAGACACCTGAGGAAGTTAGCACCCCTCCAGAGGAGGACAGGCTGTACCTCCAGACCCCAACATCCAGTGAACGGGGAGGCTCTCCCATCATACAAGAACCCGAAGAGCCCTCAGAGCACAGAGAGGAGAGCTCTCCGCGGAAAACCAGCCTCGTAATAGTGGAGTCTGCCGATAACCAGCCAGAGACCCGTGAAAGACTCGATGAAGATGCAGCTTTTGAAAAGGTAAGACATTCCTCTCCACTTTCTCGCCCACCTGTAACAAAGCTACAAATCTTCCAGTTTCCATTTCTCTGATGGCTTATTTTTTTCACTTCAAAACAAAAAAGTTAACCAAATTAATTTACCTGGCACATGGAAATCCTCAATCCCTTTTAAAATCTGAGAGTTGATTAATCTAGAAGAAATGGTGCACAGTTCCAGTGCTAGTGATTTGATCATAAGCCCTGATCTTATCACTGGAACGTCTTTTGCTAAGAAAAATGAACACGGTGGTGAAACAATATATCTGGAGGAGCTTTTCAAAATTAGTAAAGTTGGGCATGAAAGTTGGTGGCAGAGATTAACAGCAACAGGTAAGTCTGCCATGGGATGTGCTGGGATCAGCAGACTTGTTAGATCTCTGGCCTGTCAGGTGATGAGCACGCAGACTGTGGGTACTGGGTGGGGTTTAGCTGCCAAAATAAATTTTTCTCATTAGAAGCAAGAAGATTTCCAAGTTAGATTTTTTTTTTAAGATTTATTTTGGGAATGACTGAGAAAAAAAACATTGTACCTAAACTTGCAGCAGTTTCTAAATGTACAAATGCCTGACAGTGGCATATTTCATAGCGTTTCCTTTGTCATTAAGTGAGTTTTAAAATTGTGAAAAAGGGTGGGGACCATGTTAAGAAAGTAATCAACCATTGGCCGGGCACGGTGGCTCATGCCTATAATCCCAGCACTTTGGGAGGCCGAGGCGGGCGGATCATGAGGTAAGGAGATCGAGACCATCCTGGGTAACATGGTGAAACCCCATCTCTACTAAAAATACAAAAAAATTAAGCCAGGTGTGGTGGCAGGCACCTGTAGTCCCAGCTACTGTGGAGGCTAAGGCAGGAGAATGGCGTGACCCTGGGAGGTGGAGCTTGTAGTGAGCTGAGATCCGGCCACTGCACTCCAGCCTGGGCGACACAGCAAGACTCTATCTCAAAAAAATAAATAAATAAATAAATAAAATTAAAAAATAAAAAAAAGAAATTAATCAACCATTTATTCTCAAAATATGGTCTATATAGTTCACATACCTCAGAATTGATTGGAGAGCTTGATCCCTTCTCAGAAATCCTGAATTAGAATGAATCCCAGCGTAGGGAGAGAGAACAAGAATTTGCCTTTTAAATAACTCCCCAGAGGATTCTCAGCCACAAAAAAAGTATGAGAATCTTTGAATTAAACTTAATTTAATATAAATTAAATTAGATATTGTTTTTTCTTTTAAAAAGTAATAGATTCAAAAACACTTTATATTTCAAAGTGTTTTTCGAGCAGCTTAGCAGTAAAAGAAGAGTTAAGTGAAATAATTGAAATTTTGGGGAAAATAAAATGAAACAGCATATCTTTGGGTTGAAGACACACATGTGTTTTTGTTCACTGTAAGAATGAGATCTGCTGCTAGGAATTGTCTGAAATCATAACTAAAATTAGGAAAGATCCAGGCGGATGAGAACTGTGTCCTGATTTTTGGCAGTTTTCTTAAATAATAAATTCATGCCATGAATGAATTTTTATTCCAAGTTTGCTTTTGCATAGAATTATTCATCTCTCAAATTCTTGGCTTGAATGAGTATTACTAAAAATGTTTCATACATGTTATCTGGGCTAAAAGTTACCAAATTTAGCCTAAGAATCCATAGGCTTAGTGAAGTTAGACTTGAAACAATTATCTGGATAATACATATGTTTAATCTATACTAAAGGAATACATTTGTGTAAATCATTCTGAATTTCACATAATTTATACAGGCCTGTTCGACTTATTCTTGATGAGTACCAGGCATTTCTTGTAAGTTTCCCATGTGGACCCTTATTTCTCATAACCCTAACTTGGGCATCCAATTTTAATCACTTTTCTTGCCAACCATATTTCTAGGCAGTAGATTCCTGGTTATATTTAAAACATAATTTGGTTTAGAATTTACATGTCTTCCTTTAGCAGAGACAAATGTAAACATATAACTTGAGTTTTACAGTATGTTAAGTAGATCTACTTGAGCTTTGTCTTTTTTAAAAACAAAATTTCTTTAGGGAACATTAATTCAATATATGACTCCTAAGGTAATATGTGCTAAGCTAAAATTACGTTTTTTGCTTTATCTCTGGCTTTTGGCCAGAGCCCTAAAATACTATTGATCACTTTATCTCAACTTCCCCGTAAAATTATTCTAATATTATTCAGAGTCTGCCTTTGTTGATGCCAGGGAGATGCACTATTGGTTAGATAATAGCTACAGGAAACTTTGACTTCCTGCAAAAAGTTCTGCTAGAAACAGGGGATATTCCTGTACCTTTGGGTGAATAATTCCAAGCCTAAGCACAAGTGTCAGTGGCTCATAAGTGTTTACTGAACTGCTTAGGTTCTATGTTTACAGTCAGGCTTTTTTTTTAGGAGTTTAAGTAAAAGAAGTCACGTGAGTAAGCTGCTTATTATTTTGGAGAGATTTTGACAGATGGGTTCTCCAACAGCTCTCAGAATTCCAGAATTTTTTTTCATTCATTGAACAACAAAAAAACAAAAGAAACCAAAACACTCTATTTTTGTTGATGTCTGAGACCAGCACATACTTGTTTTCACCTCTACCAACGTGTCCACCGAAGACTCTGTGAATAAAAGTTTCACAATACAATGTAAGCTAAAGAAGAAACCAGTAGTGAAGTCATTCCTTAGCATGTTAAACAAAGCAATGCTTCCATGCTTCCACCAGGAGCTAACAGAGGAATTAGGGGAGCTGGAGGCCAGCTCAGATGAGGAGGCGATGGTAACTACCAGGGTTGTCCGCCGGCGAGTGATTATTCAGGTACCCGCTGTTAAATTACTGCACGTCAGGGACAGTCCTGTCCCCATACCCTTAGAGAGTGATCAGCCTGGATCAATGAAGGCTTGGCATGTTCCTTAGGTAGTGCATGGCCATTCAAAAGCAGACTCCTTAATGCTCATAAGTTCTGTTTGCAAAGAAACTCAGTGGTTCCAGCTTTCCTCCAAGAGAGCCACCAAGCAAGAGCAAGACTTGGCTTCTTCACTTCCACCCACCTCACCTCTCGCTTAACTATTTTTGTTGAAGTTTGATCTAACTTTGGTCATATTCTCCTAAGCATGTTATTACCCACCTGCATTTTTCTTTTAAACAAACTAGTTGACAGGATTTTGTATCTCAGCAATGCTTCTCAACATCGCCTTTGGTTTTCTAACATTCCTCACATTAGAAGCACTTGGGAGTAGTTCCTCAGAATTGGTGCCAAACAGTGCAGTGACCCTTTTCTCTCAACTGTTTAGGGAGACGATATGCCTGAAATACCCCCAGAAACAGTCACAGAAGAAGAATATATTGATGAGCATGGACACACCGTGGTAAAGAAGGTATTGTCTAGTATAATCCAACAGGCTTGATTACAAACTTCCTGTTTAAAATGTATCAATTCCATGGTACTGTCACACAAAAATAAGATACACAAATGAAATACATTTCAGGTTACTAGGAAAATCATTAGGCGGTACGTATCCTCTGAAGGCACAGAGAAAGAAGAGATTACGGTGCAGGGAATGCCACAGGAACCTGTCAACATCGAGGAAGGGGATGGCTATTCCAAAGTTATAAAGCGTGTTGTATTGAAGAGTGACACCGAGCAGTCAGAGGTGAGACAACCTGATTCTCGAAAACCCATTTTATGGAGAGGAACAAAATAGAACTCAAAAAAGATGAATGAGATTGTTTATTCACATTTTCCTCACATCTCCCTTTTATATGGCAGTTTGCTTTTAGTTGCACGTTCCGTTTTTGTTTTCATGATTCTATGTGGTTTTAAGACAGCCATCAGGGAGACTTCTAGGCATTATACTCATTGTTTTTGTTTGGTCTTTTTAAAAATATCTATTCTTTATTTAATTCATGGTTGACCACTGCAGAAATCCAAAAGTCAAATTTTGAAAGAATACAATGCTATTTGCTGGGCAAGCAGTACGCTGTGGAGAGACTGTGTAGAAATGCACTGTGGGGCTTGTGCCTGCTTGGCACACCAGCCTTCTGAAAGTCACTCTAGATAAATATTTGATATTCAGATTTCTGCATTGCAGAGTTACTAAAATCAGGATCTAGAAACCCTTTGATTTATCCTTTTTGCTTTTTGTTTTTTGTTTTGAGACAGAGTTACACTCTGTCACCCAGGCTGGAGTACAGTGGCATGATCTCAGCTCACTGCAACCTCCACCCCCGGGTTCAAGCGATTCTCTTGCTTCAGCCTCCTGAGTAGCTGGGATTACAGGCACCCACCATCACACCTGGATAATTTTTGTGTTTTTAGTAGAGACAGTATTTCACCATGTTGGCCAGCCTGGTCTTGAACTCCTGACCTCAAATGATCCACCTGCCTCAGCCTCCCAAAGTGCTGGGATTACAGGCATGAGCCACTGCACCTGGCAATCTATACTTCTATTTATTTCTGTTTTACTTCCCTCTTTCAAGGACCTATTTACTTGCTTCAACAACAATTTGTGGAATTCTCACTATTTTCCATTCATTCACATCTTCAAAATTTTATATTATACACATGAGATTCTCTAGAAATCTACTTTTCAGTTTCTTATAGCTTTTAGAGCTCCTCCTTTGGGGGCTAATTTTATCTTCATAATACCAAAAGAAATTATTTAAACGTGAGAAGAGTTTTTTCATATTATTATGTCTGTATTACACTGAGCAGTTTCTTATTCACAAAACTGATAACTTTTTGTTCAAATAACTAATTAAGTTTGCTTTGGTGTTGTGGAGATACAGTCATGATGTACATATTACCAATAGGTTATAGTTTGTTTTTTTCTAACTCTGCTTCCCATTGCTGTTTTTTGGAAAGCCAGTATGTAACATTATAGTTTTGTCCTTTGTTTTTTAACATAGAAAAAATTCATCATAGTTACATTTGGCAATCAGACATTGTCTATTGTGTGTCCTTCGATCATTAGGTCACTTTGTGTGAGCCCAGCATTTTGTCCAGTACCTCACAATTTCAGGCTGAGCCAGTGGAAGGCCGTAGAGTCAGCAAAGTTGTTAAAACAACTGTGGTACGTGGAGAGAGGATGGAGAAACATCTGGGGGATTCTAGTTTAGCCACTGATCTTCCTTCAGCCAAAGATGACTTTGAAGAGGTATAGAAGCATCATCATTTTGTCTTTGTGTGTGTGTGTTTTATGTTGCTTTGCATTTGAAAAGAAAATCGTTTGTCATTGTGTAATTCCATACATGAATTCATGGAAAGGTACAGAATAATTCAAGAGGGTAGAACTCCTGTTTGAATAACTTGCAGAGTAATGTTTCCTCAAACTGTGGTGTTCATTGGTGTCACCTGAACAGCTTTTAGAAGTCCAGATAACTAGGATTTGCTTCTGCTGAATCAGACTCAGAATCTCTGGAGCTGGGATATGATTATACATCTTGTTTAAAAGTCACAGAAGTGTCTTGCTTTGTCAATTAATAAGGGAAAGAAATAAAGACATTGCAAATTATATTTGCTAGCCAATCTTTTCAGATATTATCTGTGATAGACCTTAAAGAAAATTCAGATATATTCCATGTCCATAAAATTTAAAAGCATTTACAATTATTTAAGTTCTGGTTTCCAACAATTAGAAAATGGGTCCACAGTAACAGATCCACAAACTCTTACTAAAATCCCCAAATTCTGAAAACCAAAACAAATTTTGGAAGTTAATTTGGAAGTAAAACTTGAAATAAATTGGCATAGAGCTATTCTGACATGAAGCTTTTTTATTCTACCTAGAGTGAATGTTCAGTGATATAAAAATGCGTTTGATTGCAGGATGTCATCTTCACCTCCTCTGGGGTGTTAGTATTATACAGTACAGTCATGCATCGCTTAACCCACTTATGCCAGAGGTTGCAATTTTCTAAATTTTTGCATGAGTGAAAAATCAGACCTTGGTGATGACCTTGAGCAGTAGGATATAAATAACTTCCACATGCCTAGCGTTCACTAGGCATAAGTGGATTTTAATGACAGGGATAGGTGCTGGGAAGTACATCGTTAGACAACTTTGTCATTGTGTGAACATTGTA
The DNA here is from genome assembly GCF_000951045.1 of Mandrillus leucophaeus. Classification (NCBI taxonomy): domain Eukaryota; kingdom Metazoa; phylum Chordata; class Mammalia; order Primates; family Cercopithecidae; genus Mandrillus; species Mandrillus leucophaeus. The sequence continues at coordinate 251,331 of NW_012105753.1, read as the reverse complement.
GAGTGTCCTTATACAAACCTAGATGGCATAGCCTACTACACACCTAGGCTGTAAGGTATAACCTATTGCTCCTAAGCTACAAACCTGCACAGCATGTTACTGTGCTGAATACTGTAGGCAATTATAACACAATGGTAAGTATTTTCCAATCTAAAAGTAGAAAAGGTTTAGTAGATATACAAAATAAAAGATTAAAAATGTTCTACTTGTATAGCATACTTCCCATGGAGCTTGCAGGACTGGAAGTTGCTTTGGGTGAGTCAGTGAGTGAGTGGTGAGTGAATGTAAAGGCCTAGGACATTACTATACACTACAGTAGACTTTATAAACACTGTACACTTAGGCTATGTTTAAATTTTCCTTTAAGTTTTTAAAATCTTCTTTCTGCAATAATCAATTAACTTACTGTAACTTTGACTTTATAAGCTTTTACATTTATTTTAACTTTTGACTCTTTTGTAATAACACAAGTTAAGATGCAAACACGTAGCACAGGTGCATTAAAATTTTTTTTTTCTTCATATCCTTGTTCTATACACTTTTTTCTGCTTTTAATTTTTTAAATTTATTATTTGTTTCTACTTTTTAAGATTTTTTTTTTTTTTGCTAAAAACAAAGACCTAAATATGTACATTAGCCTAGGCCTACACAAGGTCAGAATTATCAATATCACTGTCTTCCTCCTCCACATATTGTCCCACTGGAAGGTCTTCAGGAGCAATAACACATGGAGTTATCATATCCTAAGAAAACAGTGCCTTATTCTGCAATACCTCCTGAAGGACCTGCCTGAGGCTCCCTGATAATTAACTATTTTTTAATAAGTAAAAGGAGTACACTCTAAAATAGTGATAAAAAGTATCACTTCTATAATACTTGATAATGAAAAGTGACTGTTACTGATTTATGTATTTGCTATACATAGTAAATGTATTTACCATACCTAAACCTGTAACAGAGTCATTTATTATCATTATCAAGTATTATGTACCCTACATAATTGTATGTGCTATGCTTCTATATGATTGGCAGCTTAGTAGGTTTATTTACACCAGCATCACCACAAACATCTGAGTAATACATTGCACCGTGAAGTTAGAACAGCTATAGCATTGCTAGGTGACAGGAATTTTTTAGCTCCATTATAATGTTATGGGACCATGTCATATATGCAGTCCATTTTTAACCAAAATGTCATTATGTAGCATGTGACTGCATATGCATTATATTACCTTGCTAAAATCCAAAAGGGAAAAAAAAATCTAAATTTTGAAACACATCTGGTCCCAAAGTTTTGACTAAGGGATCCTGGGCATGTGCAAACATCTACAAAGTACTTTCGCTATTGGAACATTTTGACACTAAATGCTATATATGTGTCCTCTACTATACCCATAATATATATTGAGATCATATATGAATTCATTGAAGTATTAAAAGCAAACTTTTTAAAATACTTTCAGTTTTCACATTTTGACAACTGGCAATCTTGAATGGTCAAAAATGAATTATCTATGTTATACTGTTTGGGCCTTGTTTGCTTATTTTTGCCTCTGGTTATTATATTTATCATTAAAATCTCCACTGTAAAAAGGAGTTGGGTGAAGCAAGGAGGAAATTGAAAGTCAATCCATATGGATGTTAGTTAGCAGCTTTTGTAAAGTAAAATAACAAATCTCCCACACAAATGAGAGAAACTAAAAGGACTTGTTAAATAAAACTCCAAACTTAAATCTGCTTCTAGGAATTGTATTTATTTATCCTTTCAAGTATATGTTTTCATACTGACTATGAGTAAAGCAAAGCAATAGATTGTTTGAAAGTCTGTAGTTTATGATGAGCTTTGTCTTTTCTTTTCTTCTTACTTCAGGCTTTGAGTTACACAGGTAGCCACATGAAAGTCCACTTACCCAGTTTAGTAGAGAATGAAATCCTGAAAGAGGATGGATCAATAATTAAAAGGTTTGGGTTAGCATGGGGTGATGCTTTGCCAACTAACACCATAAAATTTTTTCCAATTTTAAGAAAAGAAGGAGAGAATCCCTACATCTACCCTAAAGCGGATAGAGAACTGCCTGTATCATAAGGCTTTGGTCAAGTACTGGATCTATCAAAGTGTCATCCCTGTAGTATCCTCTTGATACTTTAAACATAATACTAAGTCATAGCAAGAACGAGACTCTTGCTTATACAGTCTGACTCCTTGAGTTTTAGCAAGTCATCAACTTAGTTGAAGCCAGCCTGCTGGTATTCCATTGTGTTGATAGATTCAGAGAGCATAGGAAGAAGAATCTAATTGATAGATCACAAATTAATTTTGTGACCAGCTATATTCAGCTCAATCTTAGTAAATCATTACTTTGAATGGTATGTGGTTTCTTTTAACGGCTGCTGTATGATTCTGCATGTGAGTGGCAAATAACATAAGCATGAGTTTGATACCCATGAAACAAATGTACCTAGCAATGCTGAAACCTAGGGCTTTAGTGAGTTGAGCAAGTGTCATGAAAGCAGTAAGCAGTACATTTTTATGCTTATACAAGGGGGCTGACTGTGAGGCACACTGGTCTACCCTGGTCTCTGTTACGGATTTGATGTATAAACTTGGGCACTGTTCCATAGATCTACTCTCACTTCTCACTGGTCCTCTAACAGCACTGTAAGTATTGAGATTAATAAAATGTGCTCAGCTTCTCAGTGAAAAGACACAATGGAAATCCAAGTTACCATCGTGCTTTTCACTTCATTGAAAAGGGGAGAAAGATTGTCATTCAGAGTATGCTACAAAACTATTTTAAGCCTTTAGAACATAATAATTAGAACAGCAAAATTAAAGGTTCTGTCACAATTCCACCCTCCAATCAAATGGGAAAAGAGCAGCAGCTAGGAATTTAAAAGAGTGCAATTGCTCTTGCAGAACTTAAAAAATGCTACGTGAATTAAGGATAAAATGCCTTTTATACTCTCAACTTTTAAGTCTTTTATTCAATTATTCAGATGAAACCACATAATCCACGCATACCCTAACATCATGGAATAGATTTAGAGATCAATTAATCCAAAGTTCTCAATAATGGCTGGTGAATTTGAATATAGGAATATATTCAAATATAGGAATATAGACAACTCCATAGAGTTCCCACAGCTAGTTAGTTGTGGAAGCTAGTTAGTTATGGAACTCTATTTGTGATGTGCAATGCTTTTTTATATACATTGTTAAAGACATCATATACATGTGTATATTCAGAAACACATTGGCCTACATTTGCCTGCACAGAATATCACGAAATGGCCTATAATGGAGGCTTAACCGCTGGCATCAGTGCTATAAGGGCTTCTACTAACTCTTAGCAGAAATAGTCAGAAATGTGCCTTTTTGAAGAAAAAAAAAATGGTTGCTGAATATTTAGGAAAACATCAGATTTCAATCATTGGAATCAAATTTGACCTTTTCATCAGCAAGAACAAATTTAAGTTTGCTTCCAGATGCAGAACAATTCATACAGTATTAAAGAAAAAGGGAGAGTAAAAGAATGTAAGGGAAGAAGGAAGACGGAAACAAGGATGTCCAAAAAAAGCTGAAAGTATTTTGGCTGAAGTAAGTTATTTTTTAAAAATCAGGATGATCGTAGCAAATACATAAAGGTATTGGATAATGGCAGAACTTCCAGCTTCTTAACACTGGGAATCTATAAGGAAAATGCTGGGTAAAGCTACAAAAACTGATCATTTCCTACGGAGGTTTTAAGTGAAGATGCATGGTGTATGGTTATGGGGACTCAGGCTCTGGAATCGTTGACTGTCAGCCCCACTCATGCTAACTCTGTTATTTTTTATTTGGACTATTGCTAAAATTCTCTAAGATTCAATTTCCTTATTTTTTATAATAATAGTGTCTGGCCCATAAAACACATTCATCAAATACTTGTGGAATGAGAACCTGCATTTAGAAGTGTATAGTGAGAAAGGCTGCTCTGCCTATGGAGTAGCCATTTTTTGTTCCCTTCCTTGCCTAATAGACTTGCTTTTACTTTAAAAAAAAAAAAAAGAAGAAGAAGAAGAAGAAGAAAGAAGAAAGAAGAGGAGGAGGAGGAGGAGAAGAAGAAGGAAGAGAGGAAGAAGAAGAAGAAGAAGAACAAGAACAAGAAGAAGAAGAAGAAGAAGAAAGTGAAAAGAGCTGAGAATGAGCATATTACAATATAATTACTTTTAAGTACAGTTACAGGAAAATATTAGTATGACTTAAAATTAGTATGACTATACAAAAGTTATAGCTCTTGGCCCAATGCAGTGGCTCACACCTGTAATCCCAACACTTTGGGAGGCCAAGGTGGACAGATCACCTGAGCTCAGGAGTTCGAGACCTGCCTGGCCAACATGACAAAACCCTGTCTCTACTACTGAAAATACAAAAAATTAGCCGACTGGGCATCATGTCATGTGCTTGTAATCCCAGCTACTTGGGAGGCTGAGGCAGGAGAATCGCTTGAACCCGGGAGGCGGAGGTTGCAGTGAGCCAAGATTGCACCAATGAACTCCAGCCCGGGCGACAGAGCTAGACTCTGTCTCAAGAAAGGGAGTTATAGTAACCACCAGTCTATAAGGGAGGCAAGTAAACAACAGACTGTTAAATGGCAAGAAAGACACAGAATGAGCAACAAGCGTGAGACTCTGAGAATCCGGAGGAAGCAGTTGTCTCTCAATGGCTTTTCTCTTTTCCCCTTCCTCCCCCACCATCTCCAGATGAAGCCTTAGAGAGCTGGGCAGATCATCTTTTGTTGGTAGCCACCTTCTTATATATTGGTAGACTAATATTTTAGTTTTTAAAGACCGATGCCTCATAGAAAAGTTCTCTGAAAACAGAATTTTGGGAAGTTTGGGTGAGGTTGTGACTGTAAGGTTTAAGCTGGCAGCTAAGGTGTTTCAAATAAATTAAAAACTTTTTTTTTTTTTAGCCTGTCAAAAGGTACTTGTGGTACTATTTCAGAATGAACCAAACTCTATTAAGTCAGGGCTACTTAATTAAACCATGAATGATTTTATGGTTAGTTTTCAAGAAGATCAAATTAAAGCATGCTTTCATTTATTTAAAATTTTTCTTAAAGAATTAAAAAATACTCGTTGTTCCAAAACACTCTTTAAAAAATCTCACGAATCGTTTTAGAGAGGGGAGCTGTGTTTAAAAGAAAGACATAAAAAGATATCTATAGTTTATTATGCTGATAGTTTGGTGTGGAAACATCTAAAGGTAAGACATTAAGTACTCAGTGTAATGGTCACCTTCATACCTAACAGCTGCCCTCTAGCAGTGAAAAGAGCGTAATTCTCTCTTGTCTGCTTTTCTCCAGGACAACAATGAGTAAAGCCATTACACAGAAGAGGGCTGTGGTGAAGGACCAGCATGGAAAACGCATTGACTTGGAGCACCTGGAGGATGTACCAGAAGCACTAGACCAGGACGACCTCCAGCGCGATCTCCAGCAGCTCCTTCGGCATTTCTGCAAGGAGGACTTGAAGCAAGAGGCCAAGTGAGGGGCTGCCCAGTTCTCACACCAGAAACCACACATTCACTCAATATGCAGCTTCCTGTTTCAGTAGAAGAGTGACCTAACTGGCCTAATTAATGGGATACCCCGACATTTCCACTGTTAGCAAATATACGGCATTTTGTTTTAGTTTTCCCCCATCCTCTTTAACTATAAAGCTAATTTGTGACCAAAGATGGCATCCTTCATACTGGATGCTGTATCCAATACTTTGTTGTGTCTGTGCTAACCTGGGAACTGGCCACCTCCATTGTTCTTTGCTTCTGCACAAGATCCATGAAAATCCATTGATCAGAAGAACTTCACCTGCAGACCTCTTCAAGTGACACTATATAGGAATCCTTCCAAGGGATATCTATGTACAATGTATATAGTTGAAATGCTCAGATGAACAACATATTAAAATTAAAACCACTGCCTATTGTAACTACACTGGGCATCAGAATAAAAGGCCTCTAGAAATTGCTGAACAATGGTTAATTAAGATATTGCTAACACAATCGAGTGATAATATAGTTTTACTACAAAAGAAGCACTTCAGACCTATTATGTCCTTAGAACTTCCAGAGTAGCCACTGCTCCCAGTTAAAGGTGGGTTAACAGCCTCGCAGAACTGTCCTGAGACAGTATTGCTGGTGCTGGCCAGCCATGGCTTAGGACTCTCCAACAGCCACTCTGAGGGAGGGGAGAAGGGAGCAGAGGCCACACAGAATGAAACGATGGGGTATTCAGTTGCTAGCAGCTACATTGTGTGGCATTCTAGCATCTTCAGGTCTTTAGATTTTGGACAAGTTTTGGCAGGGTATTTTAAAAGCTATAACTACTGTAGTTTTCCAGTTTTCATTGCTGCTTTAGCAAACCACGCTGTCTTACTGGTGGTACTTTCTTCTGGCCACTGCACTGTAGATAATTCATTGGAAACAAGATTTACTCACTACATAAAGGGTTAAACTCCTTCAGTATGTTGGAGTGCTTTCTTTTTTTTTTTTTCTTTTTTTTTTTTTTTTTTCAGGTTTATATCTTCTCTAATACCTGCATGTGGCATTTAAAAATCAAGACCACGGTCAAACCCCTCTTCTAATCACATTAATTGTTTCCATTCTTTTTACCCTGAGTGAGCACTTTTCACTTTCCAGCTAGGTCTGTTTTTCAGCTTGCAGACGAGATTGAGAAATCCTTGAAAATTTGGTTTTGGTTAAAATTTTTGGTTTATTTATTTGAAATCCACACTCCCTTGGAAACTCTTAAGTGCATTTGTGCACTTCTGTTTGTTTGTCTCAAAGAAGGGACTGTAACAATCTGAGTAATTTCCATGTCCTCTTCCTATTCCTCTAGTGGTTGAAGCTGTGTAGCATTTTAACATATATATATTCACAAATATATTCATATAAACAGTATACATTTTGAATCAGTCATTTGTTAAAGAAAAGTATATTCAATGAAGATGAAATTTAAATAAAAAAGGACAGAGTCTATCCTCCAGGGATTGAACATTTTCCAATTATCTGGTCTTTTCCTGTTGTGCAAAAATGACTCATTGCTCCGAATGTCAAAAACAAATGCGACAAACAATGGCACTTCATCATTTAAAGTAATGTTGCCAAGAGAAAAAATTTCCTGGGAGGGAGGTTTCCCACAAGCCAAATCTCCCAAGCCTCAAATGCTAGCACTTTTTGGCAGTTGGATAGGAAATGAAACATTCTTTGGCAGCCAAAATAAGAGAGGCCGATGGTGAAACTTTTTGAGACACCCTATGGCCTTCTTGTCAAAACCTTCACTGGAGCTCAAGAAAAGCATTTCTGTTGTGTTATTTGCAGTGCAGATGATGTCTGTGTAACAACATAATGGTTATTCACCCTTTTTTGATTTTGATTTTTGCTGTGTTATCAAAAACTTGAATACTGTGAGAAGAAGTGAATTTTCAGTTGACGAATCAGCATCTTGTTCCCATGGTGATAACACTAATTGAATATATCTATGAGGGCATGTATTAGTTAATGGAAAAAAAAATACAACACTAACAATACATAGCTGCAATGTGTACAATGGCTGATTTAATTAAATAAAATGTACAAGTGTTAAATGTGGCAACAGTGATTTGTTCTTCTTTATCACGAATCTGTGATTTCAGGAGAATAAGAGGTTTTAAAAAGATGAGCTAGATTTGAAACCAACAGAAAGACACAAATTGCTTTTTTTCTTAAGGTTTTTATTTAGTTGCTGAATATGCTATATGCCTGGCACTGGATTAAGCACTGGGATAAATAGATTTTGCCTCTGCCCTCAAGAAATTTTTATTGTTCTTGTTATGCAAAAGGAGAAAATAAGGATTTTTGTTTTGGATCACTACTGAATGAAAGAAAATAGGAATTTGGGGACTTGCAGGAGATGAGAAAGGGCAAGTGCGACTGGCAGCACAGCAAGACTGGTTTGGTCCTGTCTCATGAGGCCATGGCTGTCACTAAACACTTTCTGCCTTTGGGAATAGCAGTTGGCTCTGGAGTTTTCTTTCTGTCTTAGAACCTGAGAATTTAAAATTAAATGGATATATTAATATAAATAAAGACAGGGCAGGACTATGCAAAATCAAAATCAGTTGTGTTTGAAGAGTTTTGTTTCATTTTTTGAAAAATCCCTTTACTGTTGCTATAATATTTTTTACAGTAAAAACAAAACAAGACATGATCCGGGCGCGGTGGCTCAAGCCTGTAATCCCAGCACTTTGGGAGGCCGAGGCGGGTCGATCACGAGGTCAGGAGATCGAGACTATCCTGGCTAACATGGTGAAACCCCGTCTCTACTGAAAATACAAAAAACTAGCCAGGCGTGGTGGCGGGCCCCTGTAGTCCCAGCTACTTGGGAGGCTGAGGCGGGAGAATGGCGTGAACCCGGGAGGCGGAGCTTGCAGTGAGCCGAGATCAGGCCACTGCACTCCAGCCTGGGCAACATGAGCGAAACCCCATCTCAAAAAAAAAAAAAAAAAAGAAAAGAAATTAAGTAGGTTTTAGTCAAATCTTATCTGGTATGAGACAGGAAGCTCACTGGATCTGATTTCTATCCCTGGTGGATTTACAGGTCTTCTGAAATTAAAATACCAATTATACTTGACATTTTTCAAAGAAAACAGTTAAAGTTAAAAATAATTCCAAAGTAGGAGTGTCTGTGTGATCATCTCTCTCCCTCTCATTTGTTTAATGTACTGTACTTTCTACTTAGAGCAACTCTGGGCTTGTGTAACTTTGCGTTTCATTAAGGAAATCAAAGCATCAGAGAAGTTTCAGTGTCTTCTCATGTTTAATTATTTGCTGTGCAAAACCCATTTTTGTAAAAGAACTTTAGTGACTCATATGCCGTTTTACAGAAATATATTTAAAGGTAGGGTGGGGGAAACTTCCAGACTGAGAGAAGATTATGCACAACTCATAAATCACTTGTATTAGTCATAAAGAGGTGAAAGTGAGACATATAAGCACTCTGAAACAGGCTTGAATTGAATTTGAAATTAGTTTGCTCGTGGAGTCACTTGATTTATATCAGCATGAAGAGTCTGGGCGTGGGCAAGTAGTCAGGCAAATGAATAAATCAGATAAAGACAAGTTAAACGTAGGTCTAGTGAGAACCAAAATCACTATGAGGTTTTCCTGAATAACAGAATAAAAATGAACTGCTGGCTTTCGTCATGCTCTAAAAGAAAATGTTTCAAAGTCTATGTCTTTGGTTGCCACCTCTGCCTAAAAACTATATGCTCCTTCCTTCAGTTAAGGTATCATTTCTCCTTCTAATCGAATTGAAGCTAGAATTACAGTCATAGAACGAATCACCAAAGTAAGAAAATCTTTTAGGTATCTGTGTGGCGGGGATGGGGGTGGTGATGTCCTGCACACAAATTAAAATACTCCTATTGGGTTACACTCAGGCTTTCTGGAAAAAACAAAAGTTCTCCCTAGCTTTAAATTAGCTCCACAGTATGAAGTAAGCAGTGCATATGAATAGACTTTGGATGGAGCTTTCATCTATGGTAAACAGAGACATTTGACAGTGGTACATGTAATAATTCAAGAGACGTCTTCAGTCACTGGAGACCTTCAGTTGTTCAGTTCACGAAATGTTTCTGTGAGGCAATGTGACAAATTGGTAAGTGTGTTATCTTATAGTAAGACCTGGAGTGGAATCAGTCCAGCTCTATCTAGCCCCCTTCCATGACTTTGTAAAGGTTTACCCACTGGATAACAATTTCCTCATCAGTAAAATAGGAGACACTGCTACTAGCCTTGGATGTATCTCACTGCTCCAGGCAGGGAAGGGCAGCCAGCCCTGGCCTCTCTGTCACTCTTTAGTGTAGAAGAGCCCCTGTCACCCAAGTGTCCTTGATGTCCATTCATTGTGGACCCATTTGTGACCCTCTGCCTCTTTATGTAGGAGTCAGCCTCGGGGTAGGTGTTAAAGGCATTAGCTTACCCCTCTAGGTTAGAAAATACAGTTAATCTTTTCCTATTAGGGAATCACAGGGATGTTGTCAGTTAAGCCCTTCGATTCACTTCCCATTCAGAGGAAGGATTCTTCAGGATCTCTTTTTGTTTCCTCAATGGGCCCTCTATTAGTCAGGGTTCTCTAGAATGACAGAACTAATAGGATATATATATATATATGGGGAGTTTATTAAAGAGTATTAAATCACACGATATCAAGGTCCCACTATAGGCCATCTGCAAGCTGAGGAGCAAGGAAGCCTGTCCAAGTCCCAAAGCTGAAGAACTTAGAGTCCAGTGTTAGAGGGCAGGAAGCATCCAGTGTGAGAGAAAGATGTAGGCTGGGAGGCTAAGCCAGTCTAGTCTTTTCACATTTTTCTGTCTGCTTTATATACTGGCCATGCTGACAGCTCAATTAGATGGTACACATCCAGATTGAGGGTGTGTCTGACTTTCCCAGCCCACTGACTCTAATGTTAATCTCCTTTGGCAACACCTTCGCAGACACACCCAGGAATAATACTTTGCATCCTTCAAGCCAATCAAGTTGACGCTCAGTATTAACCATCACAGGCCCTTATAACAGTTCTGGTTTCCATTCTTTTTTCTTCCCCCACACTCTCAATTTTGAGGTGTTTTTTTTTTCCCCCTTGTCTGTCAAAACTGACTACAGAATTGGAGAGAGTCACTCAAACTTCCCTACTGAATGGCTGTGCCCCCACTACCAGCAGGCCCTCCACAGCTGCTGCAGAGCATTGCGGGCAGGGCCTGGGCTTCACTGGAGGTGGCTGTGGACACCTTGGCTGTCTTTATGATGTGCAGAAACAACTGAATCATGATATCCACAAAAAATACACATTGTGCCCATTTTTCCTGGCTGTTGATCAGAACTCAGACCTCATCTAGGCTATGCTACAGAACTTACATGGCACTGGTACAGCAGCAACTTCTGGATGAAAGGTGCCTTGTGTGAATTTTTCAAGTGACTCACAGATAGGTGATACCTTGGAGTCTTAGAGAACCACCATAGTATACCCTTTCTCCTCAAAGAGTCAGGGGGACAATTTCGAGTCTATTGTTCTAACAATCCAATTTGTGTTCAGATTAATGTAGTAGTTTCCTAGGGCTACCATAATAAAATAGCACAAACTGGATGATTTAATCAACAGAAAGTCATTTTCTCACAGTCCTGGAAGCTAAAAGTCTAAGACTGAAGTACAGGCAAGATTTTTTTTTTTTTGTCCTGAGGTCGCTGTCTTTGGCTTGTAGACCACCACCTTCTCGCTGTCCTTACATGGACTTTCCTGTCTGTGCGTGCCCACATCTCTTATGTCTCTGTGTATGTCCAATTTTCTGCATTTTATAAGGATGCCAATCATACTGAATTACAGCCAAGCTTAATGGCCTCATTTAACTTAATCACCTTTTTGAAGACTCCTATCTCCAGATGCCGTCACATTCTGAAGTAGTGGGTGTTATGGGCTTTGACATGAATTTGGAGGAGAGGACACAATTCATCCCATAACAATTGGGTTTAATCAAAAAAAAAAAAAAAAAAAAAAAGGCAAGCCCTCTAGGTATTTTAAGAAGGAAGGGATCTAATGCAGGGGATTAGAAACTCACACCCGTGTTGGGAGTGCCACAACAATGAAGGCAGGTGTAAACCCAAAAGGATCTGAGTCAGGTCGCAATCAATTTGGAAGTTTATTTTGCCAAAATTGAGGACATGCCTGGGAGATAGGTCTGTGCCTTCTTTGAAAATAATTTTGAGGGCTTCAGTATTGAAAGGGGAAAAGCAGGCTGGAGGGGGGAAAAGGAAGGGTATGATCACACTACTAAATTCACATGCTGCAAGGGAAAAGGCAAAGGTAGAGGAATACTCAATTATGTATTCCTTTGGCACTCAGTAAATTGGTGCTTTACACAGAACTACCCGTGGGGATTTTTAACCTTTTATTGTAGCTATCCGCTTAGAAACAAAAGGAAAGTCAGTGTCTTGCTTGACTCCACTTTCAGCTTAATTTTTTTCCTTGTGGCATAGTGAATTGGGGTGTCGAAGCTTTATTTCCCTTTCACACAGAGGAGCTACTACTGCTTTGAAGAAATCCACCAGTGCAGAAATCAGGAATCCAAGCTGCCACTGAAGGGCTCACGTAGCAGCAAACCATATGTTTCTTAGGAGATTGCCCAGATGTGGCTGCAAAAACACTCCATGTGTCTTCTGCCAGAGTCCATGCACCTCTCCCCAGCTGCTCCCAAAGGTATAATGATTTGTCTTCTCTTTCCTTCTCAAATCTTGGGCAAACAACTTTCATTGGCAAAGTCAAATACATAACCCCACTGGAAAGGGATTCCAAAAAATGTATACCTGAGATTCTTCCCCCAACATGCAGGGAAGAATGTAGAATAGGTCCAAAACTATGCTCAGCTGCTAACAATCAACCACAGTGGCTGAGCCACAGAATAACAGACTTCATCCATTCACTAATGCATGCAATTCAAGACCTACTAGATTTTAAACATTGTGCTAAGTGCTCAGGGTAGACTGGGCCAAAATCATCCCAGTGGATCACTTTGGCTGAGTTTTCACTATTGCCAGTTACTATTCAATGCCCTTCTTTCATCCTCATCACAATCCTATCAAACAGATCTAGGTAAGGAAACTGAGGGGAAAAGAAATTGAACAACATACAACAAATCAAGCAGATAGAAAGTGACAAAGCTGGGATAAGAACTCAAGCAAATGGCACCAACAATAAACAACACTCTATCTCTGAAAAACACGGACTCTTCCCTTTGAATTCATAACATTGCAGCAGAGACATATTGAACTGATCATTTAACAATTAATTAAAAATTAATTTTCTTCTGGAAAAATTTCTTCTTCTTCTGGAAAAATACCTTTTATACAAGGAAACAGACCTTATTCAGTAACTTTGTCTTGACTATTCTGAAAAATCTCTTTCTCGCTTCTCAACTCCATTTTCTCTTCCTTATCTGCTTCACATTTGGCAGATGAACTTGACTCTGTCTTATAAGAAAGTAGATGTCAATGGGCACGAATTACTACAATACTAGGGTTCTCTGGAAAAACAGGACCAATAGTGTGTGTGTGCTTGTGTGCATGCATGCATGCATGTGTGTGTGTTTATGTGCACATATATATAAAGAAATTTATTGTAAGGAATTGTTCCACGTGATGATGGAGGTTGAGAAGTCCCGAGATCTGCAGTCAGCAAGCTGGAGAGCCAGGAGAGCTGATAGAGATTTAGTCTGAAGGCAGGCTTGAGACCCAAGAAGAGTCAGTGCTTCTGTTTGAGTCCAAAGGCAAGAAAAACTAATATCCCAGCCACAGGGCAGTCAAGCAGAAGTTTCCTCTTAGTTTCTTTTATTTTCTTTTTGTTTATTGTTCTCTATAGGTCTTCAATTGATTGGATGAGGCCCACCTGTATTAGGGAGGGCAGTCTGCTTTACTCAGTTCACTCATTCAAATGTTAATCTCATTCTACAAACACACTCACAGACATGCTCAGAATAGGGTGTAACCAAATATCTGGGCATCCCATGACCCAGTCAAGTTAACACGTAAATTAGCCATCACAAACACCTTTCCTCTTACTACCTCCAAAATCGTCTGTATTTACATGAACCCCACGACTCATTGTTCTCACAAAGAATGCTCTCTTGTCTCCTGGATTTATGGCCTGTGTACTTGCTATGGTCTAAATATTATGTTCAAAATTTGTATGTTAAAATCACCATTGCAGGCCGGGCACAGTGGCTCATGCCTGTAATCCCAGCACTTTGGGAGGCCAAGGCGGGCGGATCACGAGGTCAGGAGATGAAGACCATCGTAGCTAACACGGTGAAACCCCGTCTCTACTATAACTACAAAAAAATTAGCCAGGCATGGTGGCATGCCCCTGTAGTCCCAGCTACTCGGGAGGCTGAGGCAGAATGTCATGAACCCAAGAGGCGGAGCTTGCAGTGAGCTAAGATCGCGCCACTGCACTCCAGCCTGGGCGACAGAGTGAGACTCTGTCTCAAAAAAAAAAAAAAAAAAAAAAAAAAATCACCCTTGCAATATGATAGTATTAAGAAGTGAGGCCTTTGGGAGGTGATTCATATGTTGAAATCCTCAACCCCCAACGTGGTGGTATTAAGAGGTGGGGCCTTTGGAAGGGTTTCATCTTCATGATTTGGATTAGCATCCTTATAAGAGAGACCCCAGAGAGCTAGCTGGTTACTTCTGCCATGCGAGGGCACAGTGAGAAGGTGCCATCCATGAACCAGAAAGTGGGCCCTCACCAGACACCAAATCTGCTGGCATCTTGACCTTGGATTTCACAGTCTCCATAACTGTGAGAAATAAATGTCTACGTTTATAAGCTGTCGAGTTTATGGTATTTTTTACAGCATCCCAAATGGACAAAGACATTCCTGCTGTCCCCTCCCCGTCTCCTGTGGCCTTGCTCTGTTGTTGTGTGCTCACTGATGATGTTCTCCACTGGCTTTCTCTCCTAGCATACGAGCACAGCTTACGAGATAAACAGATTTATCCCCGAATCCTGTCTTTACACCTAACTAATGCTCTCTTTCTCTCTTTTCCTTTTCCTTTTTTTCTACATATGCTTTCCTAGTTTTTCATTACTCAATCCTCCTGCACTGTGGCTTCAAAAAAAAAAACTGAACAGTAAACATATTAGAAACTATGAGATATGGCTAAACAGAGGTCAGAAGAAAACTAAAAGCCTCAAACTAGGTTCTAATTCTTGTGCTGAGAGTGGCCAGACAGGAAAATAATAGGTGAATTGTCTGAACATAGAAAATGAAGAGAGGGGCTGGCCTATGGCAAGCTTAAGAGAACATGCCACGTATTATATATAATGACATAAATAGAAATCTTCAATTTATGAAGGTTTTAATGTAGAAAATAAAAATGTGAAAATGCAAAATACATCTAAGAGTTAACTTTTGAAATAATAATATTGATAATGGCTAGTAACATCATCAAGAGGTAAAAGAGAAAGTAGAAATATGCAATGATAAAAAAGAGAATGGAGGCTGAGTGCTGTGGCTCATGCCTGTAATCCCAGCACTTTGGGAGGCCAAAGTGGGAGGACTGCTTGAGCCCAGAAGTTCTAGAACAGCCTGGGCAATGTGGTGAAATTCCATCTCTACAAAAAAATTTAAAAATTAATGAAGTGTGGGGATGCGTACCTGTGGTCCCAGCTACTTGGAAGGCTGAGGCAGGAGGATTGCTTGAGTCCAGGAAATTGAGGCTGCAGTTAGCTATGATCATACCACTGCACTCCATCCAGCCTGGGTGACAGAGCGAGACTCTGTCTCAAAACAAATGAATAAACAAACAAAAACAAACAAACAAACAAAAAGGAGAGATAATTAGAGAGGAAAGAATAGATAATAGTAAGAAAATGTTACCTTATATTTTTTCTAAGTAAATATAAAAACTTCAATGAGAGGTAATTTTTAAATGATAATTACTACAACCTACCATAGAAGAGATAATAAAGGTAAAGCCCAACAACCATAAAATAATTTGAGTGAGCAAATATTTAACCCCACAAGAAAGAATGAGATCTAGGTACTGTCACAGATGGATTCTCTTAAACTTTCAACACACGGATAATGTTAATACTGAAACTACCATAGAGCCCCAGGAGAAAAATTCCTAGTTTATATTGTTTTAACACAGCAAGTATATCATTGGTACCCAAACTGGGCAAATTACATCAAAAGAACTTCGAAATAACACAACAACAAAAATTCTTAGACCAATTTCACTAAGGAATCTCTTTACAAAAATTACAAATAAAATATAATATAATTGAGAATGCATTTTAAAAACAAACTATAAACAAATGGTTTCATTCCAAGCAAAAATAGTTCATTAGCAATAGCTATTAATGAAATTCCTCACATTGGAGGATTAAAGGAGAGAAAACCACATACCAGTGTTCCCACAGATGGCCAAGAAGCATTTGGTGAAATTTAGCATCCATTTCATGTCCTTTTAAGAAAGTAGGAAGGGATGTATTCTTCCTGAAGGCAATCAAATTATGTATGTGTATGTGTATGTATGAACTGCATTTTCCTTTACAATGATCAAATAACGTTATGTTAAGAGAACTTAAGTTACAACCATTTTAGCGTAGCTTTTGCAATAATTTGCAACAACAGAAAAAACCTTTTCTCTGATTTCTCACCAAACACAACCACATCTCTCCCCTTGCCTGCCTTGTGCTGGCCCTCAGCATCACCAATTAAACTGTTCATTTTTATTGTGTGTGTGTGTGTTTTTGTAATAGAGATGGGGTTTTACCGTGTCACCCAGTCTGGTCTCAGATTCCTGGACTCAAGTGATCCACCTGCCTCAGCCTCTGAAAGTGGTAAGATGACAGGTGTGAGCCATTCCTGGCCTACTATTCCTTTTAAAGTTGGGATGTAAATTGTTGGCTCATCTGTTTACAAGGTGATATCAATTAGGGAGTATTTATGAATTCTCTCTTGTAAAAAGGTCAAAATCAATATATTAAGAAAAACGAAAAGCAAATTGAAGATTCTATTGTTTGTCACATAATACAATTAGAAAGAACTTACTTTTAGGATGTAGTTCACAATTGATTTTGATTTTAACTAGAATTTGTGCTTCATCAGGAATACCTTCTACTTCATGCCTTTTTGCCTTGTAACTTTTTTTTTAATTGAATTACGGGAACTAAGGAGGGGACATATGCTCCTCACACCAAAATTCATCTTGCTTGATGACGAACATGGGGAGCATTTCTGTTTTAAAACTGAGAATAAGACAATAAAGTCCACTATGTCCTTAGTGGCATAACATTAAAGGCAAAGTATTAAAGGCATAACTTTAATAAGGAAGTATTAATCAATTCAATACAATTGACAAAAAACAAGAAATAAAGTATAAAAATGAAAAAAAAGAAGAGGTAAACCTTGTCAATATGCAAACAATGTTTGTGAATCAGGAAAGCCAATAGGAACCAACTGAAAGAAAAATTACTATCAACCATTTGGTCACTCTTTTCAACACATCATAGAATATGTCTAACTTTCCTTAATGTGCACACACACACACACACACACACACTCCTCCAAATTAAAAATAAAAATGAAGGGACTTTTATATATCATTTACAATAGAGAATAAATGCCTAGTTGTACATTTAGAAAGAGCCTATTTAAAAATGTTTAACGTTTTTACTTCCATAAATGGATGGACTTGCACTAACTTATATACATATATAGGCATATAACAATTTAAATACATCAATTCCTTCTTAATTTAATAAGATCACCATAAAATTGCTTATTGATTTTTAATTTGAGTTGATAGGAAGAAAAAACCAAGCGTATGAATTAATCAAGAAGAGTCTATGGGTAAGAAAAAAAGGAATGTTGTCACCTGACTCAGTAGCCCTACCGGATATTAAAATATATTTTAAGCCACTATTTGTAAAACAGTTTAGTACTAGCGTAGCAAAAGACAGTGAGAGCAATGAAATAGGATGGGGAATCCAGAGAGAAAAAAAAAAAATGATCCAAAGTCAATGGAAATTTGGCACAAAATAAATACAGCTTTTCAAATGAAGCCTAGACACTATAGTGTTAGGTCAAATGGCTAATAATTCGGGGCAGGAAACAAAGCTGAATGCCTATGCGTTACCTTCACCAAAATCCCTTATAGATAGCTCAATTATTTACATGTAAATTTTTTTAAAAAAAAAGAACCCTAAAAGTAGTAAAAGAAAGTTTAGGCAAACGGTTTATTACCTTTGGTTAGGAAGATCTTTGTAGGCAAGAAAAAAATCATGAGTGGAAAAAAATAATACATTCGACTATACAAGCATTTTAACTTTCATGAAGAAAGAATATTATAAGCTAAATTAAAAGATAAATAGAAAAGCATAAATTTACTGTCCAAAAAAGTCTTACATGCCAACAACTTAACAGAAAAAAAAAGCAGAAAATATGAACGAGCTGTTCACATAGGCAAACAATAACATTCAAATGACTTGTTTACCTGGGAAAATATTCCAGTCTCATTGATAATTAAAGAAATCATAAATCAAAACAATAAGATGCAACTTTTTAACCTATCAATTTGGAAATAATTACAACTTTTATAAGACCAAGTTCTCGCCCAAGAGTGGGAAAACAGGGCACTTGTAGGCCAGAGGGAATGAAAAATAATGCACAAAGACAACACCTTTTAGAATTAAATATTTAGAAACTCCCTTGATTCAACAATTCTACTATAAGGAATTTATTTATAATCTCCATGTACAAGGAAGATATTGTACCTTTTAAAAAATCATAGTAAAAACATTCAAATTTCATATCTGTAACAGGATGCATAATGGAACATGTATAGCTGTTATCTTCAAGATATGTCTTGGCCCAAGTGCGGTGACTCACGCCTGTAATTGCAGCACTTTGGGAGGCCAAGGAGGGCAGATTACTTGAGCTCAGGAGTTCTAGACCAGCCTTGCCAATGTGGTGGAACCCCGTCTCCACTAAAAATATAAAAATTAGCTGGGCGTGATGGCGCACGCCTGTAATCCTAGCTACTTGGGAGTCTGAGGCTTGAGAATTGCTTGAACCCAGGAGGCAGAGGTTGCAGTGAACTGAGATCGTACCACTGCACTACAGCCTGGGCGACAGAGTATCTAAAAAAAAAAAAAAATGATATGTCTTATATGAGTAAGTAAGGTCCAGAGGAGGTGGCAGAGCACGTACTCACATTTGTGTAAAACATAATTTATATATGTTTGTGTAAACACGTGGATTTATTCATAGTTGTTCTCCAAGTCTCTATAAAAAGGGAGACTCATCAAGTACCATGTAGTTTCTTTCTTGCCCCTTCCTCCCTCCCACTCTCCCTTCCTCCCTTTCTCCCTTTCTCCCCTTTCCTTTCTTCCTCTTTCCCTCCTTCCTTCATTTCTTCTTTCTTTTTCTTTCTTCTCTATCTTCTCTTTAATCACATGCTATTTAAAGGAGGGGTAGATGATCTAGTTATTATAAATAATCAAATAAAAGCAGAAATCGATACTGGCAGTGAAATGTTGTTAATATATAACCAACACTTTGGTTTTAAACAATTGGAGAGGTGAGTTAAACATAGGAAAGTTGTGAATACTCACAAAGAGCAATACCTTACATGATTTGTATGAAAAAATGCAGCTACTTGTAAATATAAATAAAAACATCTAGTAGTTTTGACTTTCACTGCATTATAGAGACAATATATACAGACTTTGTAACATGCCTAGTGAGCCTTCTGCAAATAAATGGCTCTCGTGGTATTGTGTCATTTCTTACTGTACAGAAGATAATTTCCCAAATCTGCCACTAGAGGGCAGCAGACAATCAGTCATTTGCCTTAGGAGTGGGGGCCATGCTATACTGGAACTTTCCGAGCCTCGGAGCTTTACAACTGGAAACACTGCTGAACTTTTCTAGATCACAGTTTCACCTGTAAATTGTGGAGGGAGTTGTGGACTGGCTGAATCTAAAACCTTTGCCAGCTCTAACAGGCGGCGATTTTAACACATAGTTGTATTCTCATAGTGACCTTTAAGTTAAACTGTATTAAAGTTCAATCATTAAACAAACAAAAACTAAGTTCAAATGTGTTTAGATGTTCTTCCTTCTTTCAAACATCGCTAACAGTTCTTGAGAGACTCTTACGAGCCATATATTGCTCTAAGCACTTTGCTGGCATTTTCATTTACACAACACTCCTGTAGAGGTAAGTGCGGTTCTGGTGTCCACTTTGCAGATGAGGTTGGTGATGTACAAAGAGGTAGAGTAACTTGTCCAAGGGCTCACGGTAAGAAAGATAGGTCCAGAATGGTAGGATCACATTTGTAACTGCTCCATTACACTAGGAACTATTAGTGCAATGAAAGGCAGTAAAATGTCTAAGAAAATGGTAATAACTGCATCTGGCTGGCAATTCGTAGTTTTGCCCTTATAGAAAATGACTTTCTTGGGAGCTTTTGGGGGTACATAATCACATAATTGCATCTTACTTATACCTTGTTACTTAAGTATTATTTTCTTACTGTAAAAGCAAATAATAATTTACAACCACTGTTGATCTCTGGGCTAATCTCCATCACCCCCCTTCCCCATCCCCCACCTCCCAAACCCCACCCGCGGGGGGTGTGGCCTCAGGCAGCCTCCCCTCCACAGCTGCCACAGCTCCACTGCAGTTCTCACACCTGCTCCCTAAAATGGTTCTTCCCCGTCCCATGGGAAGCCCTTCCAAGAAACACCTGGAGTGTGGTCTCCCCACAGGTTTTTTTGTCTCTGGAGTGTGGTCTCCCCACAGGTTTTTTTGTCTCTGCAAGGTCGTCTAAGGTGCTCTTTCTTGCTTCTCTCTACCTCAGCAACAATCTCACTGTAGTATATTCACTTTGTTGTTTTCCCAAACAGAATTCAGCTCTTTTAGATCAGATCCTTTCTCTGTTTTCATCTTTGTACCCTAAGGCATAGTGTAGTACTTGGAATATAGTAAATAATAATTCTTTACTGAAACGTTACATGAAAGCGTAAATGCAAACTTTCCAAACCTTTGCTTTGAAGGCTTTTAACCAATCTGCCTTTTACATAGATTATTTCTTTTTCTCGCCAATGACCTTAATGGTTTTGGATAACTTCAAATAATTCTCTGACTTGGTTCATTTAACTCTTTGCATTGACAATTCTTTTATCTCTTAAGTCATTTTTTCCCAGATACTGTTGGATGCTGAAAATTTTATTAACCATCTTTATGTACAGCCAGGTAATTCTGAGAGCCAGAATTAGATCTTAATAGAAGAGGGGTGGGATTGCCAAAACCAATACTGTGTGGTTGAGTCCTTTTATGTACTGGAGGCATTAACAGCTGATGCGAAAGTAGAGGAGTAGCTATTTATTTATTTATTTATTTTGAGATGGGGTCTCACTCTGTTGCCCAGGCTGAAGTGCAGTGGCATAGTCACTGCAGCCTCAACATCCTGGGCTTAAGTGATCCTCCTACCTCACTCAGCCTCCTGAGTAGCTGAAACTACAGGCATCCACCACCATTCTTGGCTGTTTTTTTTTTTTTTTTTTTTTTGTAGAGATGGGGTTTTGGTTGGCCTCTAACTCCTGGGCTCAAGCAAACTGTGAACCACCATCCCTGGCCTACTTATCAATTTTTGAATAAATAATTAAAGTCAGAGTCATGTAACTTTTACATAGAAACACCTTGTATACACCAGGGAGTCACTGAATTGAAAACACTCTTGCTGATGCTAAAACTTTGCTTCTTTTCACAGGTGCTTGGGATTCAGGCTAATATTATGCCTGAAGGTTAATCACTGACCCCTCTAAAGTCAGCTCTGCTGGTTTTTGTCTGGTTTCAAACCAGTCTTTGGATCTGCCTCCAACCTTTGGTGCTTTTTTCGTAAAATGTCTTACTAAAATGGGTGCCCTTCTATTCACCAAGATACATGGCATCAATACTCAAAATACTTTAACCCCCAAATTTTCTACATTTAGAAATGTCTCCTTGACCTATGTTTTTAATAGCATCTTATCCCACCTCCTCTTAATCCTTTTATCTCTTTAAAACATCAATTTCTTCCTCTTTGCCTAAAAAATATGCTTAAACTTTTTCTAGCCTAAACTGAAATAACCTTCAGTAGAATTCGGTATTTCCCTGAAGTACGTTCCATTTCTGTCTCCATTCATGCCAGAATTTTCAACTAACATTCCTGGATAGTGGGGAGAGCCTGGAGAAATGAGAAACTGCGTGAGCAAAACCAGGGAGGAGGGAGCACGTAAGGCACGTTCAGGGAAGCTTTGCTGCTGGAGGAAGTTAGTTTTGGCGAATGATCTAGTTTTGGGTAAATCTGAAAAGATTTTTTTAAAACTTAAACTATGGAAATTCTTGAATGCCAGACTGTGGAGTTTGGATGTTATGTGTTTGACCATGTACAACCACGCAGAAATGTGCTCAGCAAAGCCCTGGGTGGAGTGGATTTAAGGGGTTCAGATGGGAGACACAGAAACTGCAGTGTGGTCTAAGAAGAAGGCCCTGACCAACCCTGAAAAGAAAGTTAAAAGCCTGATGATGTTATTAAGATGAAACTTCTTGAAAATAAGATTATTGGAAAACAGAATGCTATTTACCAAGGACAAGGTTTATTAATATAAGCGGTAACTGGTATTTAGAAATGTGTTTATACATGGGCTTTACACACAGTTGAAATTTTTAAATGAGTGTTACTATAGGTGAAGTGAATGTTACTTTGCAAAGGAGAAACACATGTAAGAACACATATGCATAATCAATGTTTTCAAAAAATGAAGTGGGTCGGGCACAGTGGTTCATGCCTCTAATCCCAGCACTGTGGGAGGCCGAGGTGGCCAGATCACGAGATCAGGAGATCGAGACCATCCTGGTCAACATGGTGAAACCTCGTCTCTACTAAAAATACAAAAATTAGCTGGGTGGGGTGGCATGGCCTGTAGTCCCAACTACTGGGGAGGCTGAGACAGGAGAATTGCTTGAACCCAGGAGGCAGAAGTTGCAGTGAGCCGAGGTTGCGCCACTGTACTCCACCCTGGCAACAGAGTGAGATTCTGTCTTAAAAAAAAAAAAAAATGAAGTGAGGGGGATTCGGAGATACAGTGTCACCTTCACTGCCATGTGAGAGTGCGTGTGTTTGTGTGTGTGTGTGTGTGTGTGTGTGTGTGTGTAGGAGAGACAGAGAGAGAGATTTGACCAGGACCCCTCACCCGTCCTCCTCTCCTCCTCCCTCTGGCTCTCTGGAGCCCTTTGGCTGGCTGCTGGCTCACCAACACTCCGTGTTTGGGGCAGCCTCTCCTCGCCGTGTCTTCATATCGAATCCTCCGCAGGCCAGCTCAGGACCAGTCACCCTGAGCTGCTTTGTCCACTTGACTCTTGTGCGTTCTTAACCTGTAAGTATCTGGAAGCTCAGGCCATACCAAAGTAGACCTGCCTCTTTTCTTTGCTCTGCCACCACAGGCCACTTGGAACTCCCCTGGCCTGAGTCAGGCTATCTCAATTTCCCAAATCCCAGGGGACACATGCCTATCTTTGCATGTGGCCTCCTCAAAGCTCTACAGGCTTAGCTGGGGGCATGAAGGAGAAACTCACAGGACATCAGCAATCTCTGCAAAGTACTCCATACCACCTGGTCCGGCTCTACCCCTACTTTCCTCTTTTTACTAGGTTCTTCCAATGTGATTGATGAGTTAGGGTTGTCAAACTGGTTTCACAAACTCTTAGCCTGTCCTGCAAGGGGGAATGGTTGAGCACCTAGACTTCTTAACCTTCAGGGCTCCACAAAAGCTTCAGACTCTGAGTCAACAGGAAAAGTATCATTTAGCATCTGATACACACCTCCACCACCACATACACATAACACACACACACACACACACACACACACCCCTACACATATACACACACACACACCCTACACATATGTACATACACATACCTACACATATATACACATAGACCTACACATATGTACACATATACACACACCTAAACATATATATACATACACACACTCTTACATCTACACATACACACATCTACACATACACACATCTACACATACACATATACACACATACATGCACACATCTATACCTACACATATACACACACCTACACATGCACACACCCCCATACATACACACACACAAATACACATATACATGCACATACACCTATGCATACACACACCTACACATATATATACATACACACATACACCCCTACCCATACACATGTATACACACAGACATACTCCACACATACATGTACACATATACATAAATACGCATATACATACACACTTGCATATACACAGACACACATATACATACACACACCGATGTAAACACATACAATGCACGTATAAACACACACATACACCTACACACACACAAACACAACAGAAAGGCTACATGAACAGTAGTCATCTTTGAGCACAACAATTAGTTCTTAGGCTTCTTCTTTGTGTATTTCTGTATTTTCCAAGTTTTCTCCCTTGAAAATATATTACTTGTACAAGTAACAAAATAGTAAATATTTCAAAATATAAGAAAATATAAGTAAAATAAATTTATATAATACATCTGATCGGGTTTGGCTCTGTGTCCCCACCCAAATCTAATCTTGGATTGTAGTCCCACAATTCCCACGTGTTGTGGGAGGGACCCAGTGGGAGATAATTGAATCATGGGGGCAGTTTTCCCCATACTGTTATCATGGTAGTGAATAAGTCTCAAGAGATCTGATGGTTTTATCAGGGGTTTCTGGGTTTACATCTCTCTCATTTTCTCTTGCTGCCACCATGTAAGAAGTGCCTTTCACCTCCCACCATGATTCTGAGGGTTCCCCAGCCATGTGGAGCTGTAAGTCCAATTAAACCTCTTTTTCTTCCCAGTCTCAGGTATGTCTTTATCAGCAGCGTGAAAACAGACTAATACAGTAAATTGGTACCAGTAAAGCGGGGCATTGCTGAAAAGACACCCAAAAATGTGGAAGTGACTTTGGAACTGGGTATCAGGCAGAGGTTGGAACAGTTGGAGGTTGGAGGGCTAAAAAGAAGACAGGAAAATGTGGGAAAATTTGGGACCTCCTAGAGACTTGTTGAATGGCTTTGACAAAAATGCTGATAGTGCTATCAACAATAAGGTCCAGGCTGAGGTGGTCTCAGATGGAGATGAGGAACTTGATGGGAACTGGAGCAAAGGTGACTCTTGTTATGTTTTAGCAAGAGATTGGTGGCATTTTGCCCCTGCCCTAGAGATTTGTGGAATTTTGAACTTGAGAGAGATGATTTAGGGTATGTGGCAGAAGAAATTTCTAAGCAGCAAAACATTCCATTTTAAAGGAGAAATAGAACATAAAAGTTCAGAAAATTTGCAGCCTGATGATGCCTTAGAAAAGAAAAACCAATTTTTTGAGAAGAAATTGAAGCTGGCTGCAGAAATGTGCATAAGTAACAAGAAGCTGAATGTGAATCCCCAAGATGATGGAGAAAATGTCTCCAGGGCATGTCATAGGTCTTCAGAGCAGCTCCTTCTATCACAGACTGGGAAGCCTAGGAGGAAAAAAATGCTTTTGTGGGCCAGGTTCAGGGTCGCCATGCTGTATGCAGCCTAGGGACTTGGTGCCTTGTGTCCCAGTTGCTCTAGCCATTGTTAACAGGGGCCAAGGTACAGCTCAGTCAATGGTTTTAGAGGGTGCAAGCCCCAAACCTTGGTAGCTTCCACGTGGCGTTGAGCCTGCGGGCACACAGAAGTCAAGAATTGAGGTTTGGGAACCTCCACCTAGATTTCAGAAGATGTATGGAAACGCCTCGACATCCAGGCAAAAGTTCAGGAGATGTGCCCTCATGGAGAACCTCTGCTAGGGCAGTGTGGAAGGGAAATGTGGAGTCAGAGCCCCCACACGGACTCCCTACTGGTGCACTGCCTAGTGGAGCTGTGAGAAGAGGACCACCGTCCTCCAGACCCCAGAATGGTAGATCCACTGACAGCTTGCACCCTGCGCCTGGAAAAGCCACAGACGCTCAGGGCCAGCCCATGAAAGCAGCCGGGAGGGGGCT
The DNA here is from genome assembly GCF_000951045.1 of Mandrillus leucophaeus. Taxonomy (NCBI): domain Eukaryota; kingdom Metazoa; phylum Chordata; class Mammalia; order Primates; family Cercopithecidae; genus Mandrillus; species Mandrillus leucophaeus. The sequence continues at coordinate 225,648 of NW_012105753.1, read as the reverse complement.
ATACACGGCAAAGCTACAGGGGTGGAGCTACCCAAGACTATGAAAACGTACCTCTTGCATCAGCATGACCTGGATGTGAGACATGGAGTCAAAGGAGATCATTTTAGAACTTTAGAATTTGACTGCCCCACTGGATTTTGGATTGTGTGGGTCCTGGAACCCCTTTGTTTTGGCCATTTTCTCCCATTTGGGATGGCTGTATTTACCCCATACCTGTACCCGCATTGTATCTAGGAAGTAACTAGGTTGCTTTTGATTTTACAGGTTCATAGGTAGAAGGGACTTGCCTTGTCTCAGATGAGACTTTGAACTGTGAACTCTTGGGTTAATGCTGAAATAAGACTGTGGGGAACTTTGGGGGATTGGCTTTGAAATGTAAGGACATGAGATTTGGAGGGGCCAGGGGCAGAATGATATGGTTTGGCTCTGCGTCCCCACTCAAATCTCATCTTGACTTGTGCTCCCGTAATTCCCATGTGTTATGGGAAGGACCTAGTGGGAGATAATTTGAATCAAGGGGGTGGTTTATCTACCACTGTTCTCATGGTAGTGACTAAGTCTCACGAGATCTGATGGGTTTATCACGGGTTTCTGCGTATGCATCCCTCTCATCTTCTCTTGACACTGCTATGTTAGAAGTGCTTTTTGCCTCCCGCCATGATTCCTAGGCCTCCTCAGTCATGTGGAACTGTAAGTCCAGTTAAACCTATTTTTCTTCCCAGTCTCGGGTATGTCTTTATCAGCAGCATGAAAACGGACTGATACAATGTCTAATGCTTTACTCTAATAAAACTTCTTAGAGAGAGACTACTTTCTCCCTAAATGACCCATTAGATCCATTTCTGTTTGTGAAACTTTATAGTTTTGTTCTTTATCTTGCAAAAAATACTTACTAATTTGTACATTAAAATGAGTGAAATATGTGTATATTTTAAATTAGCATGTATTAAAAAGGAGACTTTACAAATGAGCTGATTTACATTTGGTTGAAGTTCAATTTGGGGCATTATATTGCATTAGAAATTGTTTTGGTTCTTAAATACTTACTTAGAAAATCGGATTGACCAGGCATGGTGGCTCACGCCTGTAATCCCCACACTTTGGGAGGCAGAAGGGGGCTGATAATTTGAGGTTAGGAGTTCGAGACCAGCCTGGCCAACATGGTGAAACCCTGTCTCTACTAAGTTTTGTAACTTAGCTGGGCATGGTGGTGGGTGCCTGTAGTCCCAGCTACTTGGGAGGATGAGGCAGGAGAATTGCTTGTACCTGAGCAGTGGAGATTTCAAGGAGCTGAGATCATGCCACTGCACTCCAGCCTGGGCAACAGAGTAAGATTCCATCTGGAAAAAAAAAACAACCTGATTAATGCATGAATGTTTTTCTTTTCCTCCAGATAACTACAAAATAACCCCTGAATCACAGACATATCAACAAAATATGTGAATCACACAGTAACAAAATCTCTTTCCTATTACAAGACTGGGGATTCTGAATATTATCACAATTTTGATTTGATGTATCAGTCTTCCACCTTGTCACTGCTTACGAAATTCACCCACTGGTGACCCTGAATTTAATCAACAACAACAAAAAAACTGAACAAATAATTAAAGTGCATATTTGGAACTTTCACTTTCAAAAAACATTTTGAAACCAATTTTTATAAACCACATCTGAACCTGAGTATAAGGATGTTAACATTTTCTTTTTTATATTTTTTTCTATTCCTGTGACAGATTACCAATGTGAATAGTCTTTCTTAATTATCTATTCTGGTTACTATGGGGTTTGACAGTGATAATGGATCACATCGCCTGTGCTATGAGTTCTGAACCAAATGGGAAAAAAGATTTAGGAGGAAGTATCAGCTTCATTTTAGTAAATAAAAATTGGATTAGGCATTGATTTGAAACCAAAATTGGGATCCCTTCTCCTTCCCCACTTCTTTGTACTGACTTTCCCATCCATGCCAAGAGCTCCTCTCTTTGGCAGTTTGAGGAATGAACATATAAATACCATTCTTACTACCAAACACATTTGAAATCTTTCTTCCTGTTGCTAAAAAAGAAGGTCTCTAGACAAAATGAGGCAATTGGTGGATCGCCTCTCTCAGTGCCTCTGGTGGTTATTTCAATAGTGCTTTACTAAGGATTTATTTCCTTCTTTTAGATTAAATGAGTGGAATTAATGACCATCAAAATGAAGAGAGTGGATCATGAAGATTTTTAAAATAAGAATTCAGTTTCAGGAGGACAGCACAGCAATGTTTTTTAGTCTTCCTGTTTGGCTTAGGAATGAATAGAGTAAACAGATCATATGCCATCATCCCCTTCCCTATCGAAGGAAGATCTGGTAACTGAGCTATCCCAGAAACAACCTGAGTCCCGCAACAAATGGAAACTGATGAATAGAGGTCTTATTTGTTTCTGGCCCAGATTCCTCAATAATGGTCCAAGACTTTATGCAGAGAACAAAGATTTGTTGTTAGATCCAGGATTTTGTATTAGGAGCCAATGCGAATGAAAATCTACACGCTGCGGAGAGTTCAGTGGTCTCTCACTGGGGAAGAAGGATAGGAGAGAAGATGAGGAAGAAGGCATCTCTATTCTATCTCTCTGCCATAGCTCATGTTCTCTTTCAGCCCCAGCTCCTGCAGTAAAGGAGGTCGGCTCAGCCTTCTGAACTCAAATCTCCCAGAATATGGGCAACTCCAGATGTGTATGTGGAGGTAGACTTCATTTTAAAGGAAAAACAATTCCATCTATGCCCCAGAAAATTCCTAATGCTCAGCGTATAGTGAGTGCCCAATAAATGCTACTCTACTAAACTGAAATAGTTCCACTAAACTAAAATGAAATAGTTTAAATTAGAGTGAGCAGCAAATCCCAAATTAGTCCAAAGATCAAAACTAATTTAGAAGCAGGTTACAAATCTGAAAAGTATCCACCACCATCACTTTGTCCAGTAGGATCCAATGGCCATAGTGACCCAGAGCTTGATTACCAGATGTGAGCTCCACCTCACTCTGTGGGAAGCCCAGCTGTAAGCATCGGAGGTCTGTTAACCCCTGGAGGAGAAATTACATCGTGTACATGTGCCAGAACATGGTAGGTGCCCAGACCATACAGTGGAGCTCCCTGAAACATGCCCCAGAGAACAGCAAACACCCATGGGAGCTGTTTCCTCAGTTAGGAGGAGAGAGAAGCCAACCCATCCATCCGTGTAAACATGAGGAAGATGGAATTTGGCCTTATTAAGTCTGTCATCATTCATGCAAAGTTGTGAAACACAAAAAGGTCACTCTCGCCCAGCCTTTCAGGGTCCTGGTCCCTTCTCTGTTTATATATTCCTCCCTTTTCAAATGTCCTCTCCTTCCTGACCCATGCTGTAATCAGTTCTCAGTAAATCTGATTGAATCATCTAAGAACAAATTACTAAGAAAGTATAATATTTTATATATCCCAGATGGATATTTCTGTTATTGGGGCTGAACAAAGAAAAAAAGCCTTAATTCAAAGGAGTATATTTTCAAAAGTGAAATTTCAGGCAGGGTGTTAAGATAGGCTAAGCTGTCATCCTAGATTCAAACACAATGGAATTTTATTTTTCGTGCACCTGACAGTCCAGTGTGGATATTTGGGTTATTGGACGGATTTCCTCTATGTGGTCATTCAAAGCCCCTCTGGTGAGGCCTCTGGGTATATGCAGCCAGCAGTGGAGGGGAAGGAGAGTGTGGAAGCCCAGCTGCTATCTTGAGAGCTCAGATCCGGGAGAAGCATAACCACCTGGGCTGATCGTTCACCGAGAGAACTTAGTCACATGGTCTCCCCCTTTGCTAGTTGCTGTTGTTTTATTCTGGAAATAAAGGAATATGGATTTTGGCAGCCAACCAACTGTCCCAGCCCAAATCGCCAGCCCAGAGTGTGGAGATTTGTTGCTTGGGAGGGGTGCAGACAAAGAGGAAGATGATCTTCTTCCTAATGTGCCTTCAACTGTGTCCTGTAGCTCCTCACCACCTCTACCTAAGTTGAAGCCCAGTGCTGCGGATGCAATGAATTCCCAGAAGTTTTCAAATTTACTAACATCATTTTAACTCTCTGTGGCTCAGCCTAGGTTTGTAACAGTAGAAAAGTACAACGTGGACCTTCTTATCACTGGCCAGTAGGTCTTCGAGAGCCAGCTCCTCCAGGCTCCAAGCAGACCCTGAACTCACGGGTAAATCACCAACGTCCTGAGATGGGAAGGTGTGGCTTGATCCTACTCACTAACTTGAAGCCTTTGCTTTGCTGGGAATCATCCAGGCTACTGGCTTCTCCTTTTCCCTGGTTTCTTCTCTTTTCCCAGACAAGTTGCACTGCTGATCAGCACCTGAACCAGGTGGTGACAAGAGGAGACAGAGATGATGAAACAAACATCAGCTTGGTAATTACTTCTTAAAGCTGATGAAAATAGAGTTGACCAGTTGCAGCTGAAATGTAGTTAAGACTGTGGATAATCATCCTTTATCTCCTCCTGGTCTCATAAGCACTGATACTTGAGAGGTGTCTGGAAGATTATGCAATGCTCTAAATTTATCACATATTCATGTTAGGAAGAGTTTAATGCATTTTTCTCTGTATAATGTGTAACCAGAAATAATTATAACAGTGAAGATTTATTGAAAGATTATGTGTCAGGTATGATCTTAAATGCTTCAGGTACATGGTTTCATTAAATTCTCTCTACAATCCTGGGTGGTAGATACTTTTATTATCTCTGTTTCATAGACAAGAAAATTGAGACATGAAGGGGCTTCCTGACTCACCAAGTGTACATACCTACTCGGTGGCGAGGCAGTGCTCAGAGGCAGAGCTCAGGAGTTGAACCTTTGCACTCTTCATCCTCCCTACAGCAGGAGCAAATTCTAAATGCTCATTTCTAAAGAAAATAGGGTGCACTTTTTTTTTTTTTTTGAGAAAGTGAATTAATCTCTGAAGTCCTTCTTGCCTCCATATCATTAGAATAGAATGAAGTGTCTAGCCAGGAGTCAAGAATTCCATTATATGTTGCTGACTCAGCCACTAAAGCAATTCTCCCTGGACAGTCTTCACCAAATGACTGGGCAATAAAATGTCATGGAATTTAGACCACCCATATACCCCCAGCCCACAATAAGGGGAGAAGAAAGCTAGCAGCAAATGAAAATGGAAGCAGAGGGAAGAAACCATAGCATCACCCTTGTCCTCCATCCAGAGGCAGAATAGGTGCTGCTTGTGCCATCGCTGTTGAATTAGTTTATGAAGGACACCTCCTGTGAGGTGAAGATTAGCAACTGTGGGCTGCCATCACGTGTAGTACTAAATCCTCTTCTGCCCTTTCTGTTCTATAACTTAACAAATGGTAAACACTCCTCTAGCAAGTGCCAAAGTAGGGAGCAACAACTACCGAGCAGGCATCTCAGGTCACCTGGGGACACACCAATAGCTGTGCCTAATGATAATATCAGAAAGCCCAATTAAACTCCAGAGAGTTCCCTTGAGCAATCACTGACAGGGCATTGACTTCTGTATGGCCTCAGCAATGCAGAGCACCTGCAAAAGGGCTCATTAGCTCCAGGAAGCCTCTTTCACTGTTCAACTGCACCTCCAGCTCAGAAACATGAAACTCTTGGCAGGTAGCTCTGTCAGCAGCTCAGGGGAATCTTTCCTTTGGTTTCAGTTCATAATGTTTGGCAACCTCTGCAGAACATTATAAAGCTAAAAATCCACGGTAAGAGGCAGCCAACTCACCCGTTCATAATTGTTCCAGGCATGCGCACTATTTATTGTTGTCCTGTTCTAAGCATTGCAAAGCACTTTTGAGAATGTGTCTCTCTACTCAAACAGACTTTTTTGGTGGTGTTTTTCCTCTTCAGAGATTGCCCTTTTGTGTGTTTGGTTTCGTAATACCCCAAAATAATGTATCACACTTACTGCCACTATTTGTTTTGGCACATTTGATTTGCCCTGCAGAGATGTTTTATGATATATTTTCCTAGATATATAAATTAATTCCATTCATAGTGAGTGACTACAGAGATGGCTGCAAAGCAAACTTCCAATCACACAAGTGTCTCTTTCCATTATTTAATAAGTCTTTATTTATCACCCACAATGTGCCTGGCACTCTTTTAGGTCCTGAAAATAGAGCAACAAAGAAGAGGCAAGAGCTGCCTCCCGTTACAGAAAGGAGAAATCTTCATAAAAAAATGAATGAAATATATAACAATGAAGAGGACAAAGATCCCATTGAGATGAACAAATCAGGGAAGTACAATAGGAACCAGAGCAGAGGGGTAGACTTGAAGTTTTGAACAGAAGTGGGCAGGGAAGGCCTCACCAAAGTGACTCTTAGCAAAGACCTGAAGGGGTCGAGGGAGACAGCCTTGCAGTCACCTGGCCAATGGCGAGGAGAGTGTGAGCGAAGAGAAGCCTGAGTGTGGGGATTTGCATCTAGGAGGATTCCTTTTGATCCTGGTGTTGCAAAGGGACACAGCTGTATAGTGACTGGCCTTTCTTCTGACTAAAACCTATACAATTAACTAACTGGTTTGGGTGAATAAAATATTGTGAAGAACTCATTTAGTCTTAAATGGCCATGTTTGTATAAACAGATCTGACTGTTTTATTGTAAAAAGTTGAATTCAGAGAAGATAAAATATATTTTATCAAATAGTTGATTTAACCATGTTTCTTTTTGGAGCAATTATTTTTATGATAAGTAACATAAAAGGTTACTCATACAGAGAAAAATTCAAGAAGGTATGAGGCACTGATCAGATAAATTCAGGTAAAAGTCTTCCTTCAACGGCAAACAATTGTGACTTGATTTTCTAGCTTTTATCAGTTAAATACATCTAATAATTTGAAAGCATTTCATTTTTTAAGCCTGAAATGATCCACATCTCTGACTTTGCTGTTATTAATCAAGAATATACCTCAACACTTTTGTGTATACGTGAAAGCAAAAATTCTGGTGATCCCTTTCATATCTCAATAACCCCACTGGGAAATTCTTCCGTGCTTATGCAATCAGTATCCTTCTCTCAAATATGAGAAGCTGTAGGTGTGGGAAAGGGTAAGAAAGCAAGGATGCTGTAACCCTTTAGCAGGTTTTGCTCAATGATGACAGTGCCAAAAGCCCAGAGAGAGTAGCTGAGCATCCCCCAAGTCTATCCTGTGCATTCAGAGAGGGGACCCCACTCTGCTCTGGGCCTGTAATGGGCACATCACACTCTCAGATTCTTTCAACATCAGTACAGTTTCTGCATTCAGCAAGCGTTTAGAAAACTTTTCAAAGTGGACATAATGATTAATTCAGTCTTCAGAGGTCAAAGTCTGGTTCTATTATTTTGAGTAAGTGACAGCACAAGGAAAGCCAAATGAATGAGCTCCAGGAATTCTGGCAGTGCCCGGAAGGTTCCAGATTGGGCCCTGCACTCAGATCAGGACTGATCGTGGAGGTGCTGCCTCTGCAGAAGCATCTGGTTGTTTAAAGCCACAGAGGTGGGGACCCTTCAAGCATTTTAAACCTCTGATTTTAACATTGCCGGGTTCCACCTCGGAATTTGTCTTCTTTTCATTTTCATAGCTTTTAAAAGCACATTTGGCATTTTTTCTTGGTTTAGGACAATAACACTGAACTCTTTGTGGAGACTTTAGGAATCTGTCAGGATTTTCAGGGTCTTCATGCTCTCTACTGGTTTTACATTTTTTCTTGGTTTTCGTGTGTTTGTTTGCTTTTAATTCAAACTGCATTGTGTGGCTTGTCAGCTAAATGGGTTATCTCTATCTAGTGTGTTGTTCTTAATGACTCTCTGTGGCATACTTTCCATTTCTCACTCCCTGATCACCAGAAGCTAATAACAGTAGAACTCTAAACAAATGAGCCACTATTTCCCAGGGACCATTTCTGCCAGCATTTGATTATTTTTGTATTGTGTGAGGTGGTTGCCTAGGAAGTTTTTATTTTCTGTAACCACACTTTCTATGCTTTCTTGATTTCATAGATGGTAAAAAAGAACGCAGTTTTGGGTTATATGTAGAAAAGTTATCTTTAAAATCCCCAGTTACATAGCATATAATTTGTTGTAAAATTCTTGTTGTGAATCACAGAAGAGTCTTTTAATGGAACTAATCACAGGTGCTTTAATGTAAAGCTTATATTAAAGAGATTTTTTATGAGCTAAGTACTGTGTCCTAGGGTCCATTTAAGTTCAGTGGGTGAACCAATTATAATGATATGATCTGAGTCTGCTGAAAATAATTTTCCCAGCCTGTTTATTCATTTAGAAAAGGTTCTAACAATGGACAATGACTCTTAACCTGTGGAAAGATGTTTGGTTGGATCCTATGAAACAGCTGTTTTTGCAGGTCTGAAATGACAAAATATATCAGCAACTTCATAGGGTTAAAATAGTATACTAAAAATGACAGGAGAAATTAAGAAGAAAAAATTCAATAACCTAGACTCATGCAAAGACCTGGAGAAGTGGAAGAGAAGGGATGCGTAAGAATAAAATAGGACAGTTCAGCAACCAGGGGCCAGTCTCCATTCTGAGTGCTCTTTTGCCTATGTTCAAAATTTAATAATATCTTGCTTTTGTGGAACATTTTTATTTTATTTTATTTTATTTTATTTTATTTATTTGAGACACGGTCTGACTCTGTTGTCAAGGCTGGAGTGCAGTGGTTCAATTTTGGCTCACTGCAGCCTCAACTTTCTGGGCTCAAGTGATCCTCCCACCTCAGGCTCCCGAGTAACTGGGACTACAAATATGCCACCATGCCCAGCTATTTTTTTTTTATTTTTAGCAGAGACAGGGTAAGGTTATATTGCCCGTGCTGGTCTCAAACTCTTGGGCTCAAGCAATCCACCTGCCTCAGCCTCCCAAAGTGCTAAGATTACAGGCATGAGCCATCACTCTGGCTGAGCATTTATAATGAGCTAGGCACTATGCTAAGTGCTCTTTCTATATAGCCTATATATGCTGTCTAAAGAGACGTTATTCATACAATCAATTTCCATGAGGTATTTTAATCATTTTCCTGGATAAGTGAATTGAGATTTCCAGAGCTGAAATCACTTTTCCAAGTCCAGGCAACATTCAAATCTAGTTTTGTCTGATTCTAAAATTTCTGCCCTGAATCATGATGCCACTTCATCTTGTAAACAGGAAGCAGGAGAAAGCCTTGGTGCTCTACTCTTAGTATTAATATCAAGAGAGAATGTGTACCAAAGAGCAAATTCAACAGTGTTTCTCTTTTTTTGGTTTCTTAAAGGTTTTGCCTCCTTCTTTATACATCAGTGCTTTAAACCACCAGGTGTTAGAGTCATCAGATTTTAAATGAAGTCATTCCATTTCCTGTTATACCTCAAAGCTTAGATTCTGTTTTATTTACAGACTCTTAGTTAAAAAGGCCGTACTTTCTTTTTCTACCAAGGATGCATCAAAGGTAGAAAATGGCTCAGCTGCAAGTGCCATGGATGGGGAAGATGGAGCATGAAGATTCTAAGGGGATAGAATTTTCCCCCCCATTTTCTTCGTGGGGTTGAGAAAATGTCTTATTGCCTCCTTCCAGTGTCCAGATGCATTAGGCACATTTTAGGAGATGGCGAATGATAAACTCTGCCAAATCATCAGATTTCCTCTTCCAACTTTTACCTGATTCATATTTTATCAAATAAATAAAAATACAGATATATTATAAGAAGAGAAACAGTGGGTAAACAAAAGAGAAAATGTTTTTAAAAATATTTGTAGGTTTTTGAACAAATCTATATGTGGTTTCCAAATGTAACTTCAGTTGTGAAGGGTGAGATTCAGAATCTTGACAGATATGAAAATGTTTTCAACCCCACAACACGCAGCACTCCTTCATGTTTCTAAACCTGCTCTTTGCCTTGGACATTTTATATTTGGGAGTTTAAGACGATGAAAAACAAAAATCTCTTTCCAGCCCTTTCTTCTAGAACAAATCTAGTGAAGCAGATGCAACGCAAGGTGGAGACACTGGGAACTGGCTGGGCTGCCAGGTGAATTCCGGTATGGACCCAACACCACCACAGAAACTAGGAATTTCCCTAGAAGCATTTAAGGGAACTAGCTCTGCTTTTCCAGGAGGTTAGTTTATTGATTCATTGCCTACTTTAGGTCAGGCAGTTTGCCAAGAGCTGTGGATACACAGATGATTGTGACATAATTCCTACCCCTCAAGGAGAAATGAGAATGAGATTCAGACAAGTGAGCTGTCAACGATGCAGTTCTAGATAAGGGCTGTCATGGGATGAGGGGAGCGTGGGGTGCTATGCTTCCCCAAGGGGAGTCAGAGGAAGTGTCTGCTGGAGGCATGAAAATTAGGGCTCTGTCTATGCTGGAACCTTAGCCCTAGTAGGGGCTGGTATTTCTCAGTTTTCCTTGCCTACTAGGTGAACATTTATTTAGCTAGGGCACAGTGCTTCTGGCCCTAATGAGGTACTTCTCTTTGTGGGCAATATTTTTCTGATTGATAAAATAAATGCATCTTCCTCAATTGACATCCGGCAAATGTGAAGAGAGGTGACAGTGTGATGGGCCACAGAGAGGAAAAAATGAGTACATCTCTGTATGTACAAATGCTTTTTCATCTGTATGTTGTTATCCATACAAAATAGCAATCCACAAGACCTGTTGTAATAAAGGAATTACAGGGCATCAAAGAAAAGAGGGTGTTTTCCGGGCTTGTTTAAGAATTGATGCTCATCTCTACCATTCACGAAGAAAATCCATCAGGCTTTTATTCTGTTTCTCAGCGCCTAATGGACTACGTGAAACTCAATTTCTGTACAGCAATTTGGCCATAAGAAGTACTTAGCAGACAATTAACATCAGCAGCCAACAACTAGAGTTGGTTAAATATCTACCGGCCTGCAGCAATCCTCATGAATGAGTGATATGTCATCTTAAAAGGAATCAGTTCCCACCCTATTGGTTTATGTTTCTTAAAATGGGATCCAAGGATCGGCTGTATCAGAACCATAGAGGGTACTTGTTACAAATACAGGTTCTAAGATCCCTCTTCCAGATCTTGATTCAGAATCCCTTTAAATAGTGAACCTATACAAGATTTTTTTTTTTCCATCTCACTCTGTTGTCCAGGCTGGAGTGCAGTGGCCTGATCTCAGCTCACTGCAATCTTTGCCTCCTAGGTTCAAGTGATCCTCCTGTATCAGCCTCCTGAGTAGCTGGGATTACAGCCATGCACCACCATGCCCAGCTAATTTTTGTATTTTTACTAGAGACGGGGTTTTGCCGTGTTGGCGAGGCTGGTCTCAAACCCCTGACCTCAGGTGATCCACCCGCCTCGACCTCTCAATGTCCTCGGATTACAGGCATGAGCCACCGCGCCTGGACCTATATATGCATTTTTTAAAATAAATTTCTCAATGATTTTTATGCATGCCACGGTTTGAGGAACACTACGATGGCAGTTTACAATCTTGGAATGCAATCTGGAACAGACATACATATAAAGCAAGAATGTACAGAGGGAAATATGGAGAACACATTTAATCAATGGTAATAAATGTAGATTGAAAGAGAAGGAATAATACTCATGACATTGCAGTCCCAGAAACCATTAAAACACAATTAGATTTTTCTTGCTAAAAAGCACCAACCGCAGAGATGCTAATTGCTGACTAGTCCTAGATCCAGGAGCTTTAGATTAATTTTCTAGTGGGCTTTCCTGGCTCTTGTACTATGTATATATTGCTAGGGGTAAGTTGAGGGACTATTTCAGAAGCACCAGTGGCACCTTGGCATAAATATACATTTCAGACCAGGGCAAATTTTACTCTACGATAATAGCCAGGATCTGGGATGAGGGGGTATCCTGTCTCAACCAGGAAGAATTGCACAAATTTTATCAGCAGTTTTATGGGGAATTTTCTCAATTGTGCAAACCTGGGTTAATGGACTTGCAGATTTGGAATCCCACCTCTCCTTGGCCACTATTCATCTCATCACTGATGTGGATGTTTCTCTTCTTCACAGCCCCTTCCCTCTTCCCTGAGTTTAAGGACCATATGTTCCTAGAAGTCCCTGCTTTTAAACAAGTAACTGCAGGTTATAATCCACAGTGGCTAAAGCTAATTTGATGAATGAGATAATTGAAAAACAAAAAGCAGAGGGCTCAAAAGTCTGCATCAAGTTCTTAGATGTTCACATTGTACAGAGAAAACAGAGAGAGTGATGGGGAAAGGGTAAAAAAGAGGAGAGGAGAGAGAGAATTATGCAACTATGAAAAGAAAGCAGATGGTGGGACTGGAAGCCTCAGGTGGCAGTATCATTTTTAAAAGGTCAAACTTGGAAAGGGAGACATTGTAACCAGTGATTTAGAATCACATTGCCTCTTTTCCTTCTTGTTTATGGGTTGAAACGATGTGATCTTATTTGGCAATAAGGTCTTTGCCAGTGATCAAATTAAGATGAGGTCATTAGGGTAGGCCTTAATCTGACTGGCGTCCTTATTAAAAGAGGGAAATTTGGGCACAGAAATAGACATGGATAAAGGAAAGACATGTAAAGACACAGGGAGAAGGCCATCTACAGCCAACGAGTGCCTGAGGCTGCTGGGAACTAGGAGAGATCTCACAGAGCTCAGAAGCCAATCCTTCCAGCACCTTGATTTTTGCACTTCTAGCCACTCAAGAACTGTGAGATGATGCACTTTTCTTGTTTAAGGCATCCAATTTCTGGTACTTTGTTATGGCAGCCCAAGGAAAAAATACATTTCTTGAAAATTATATTTAAGAATTAAAAAGAACAAATCAGAATGCTATCAAGATAGAAAACTTTGCTCTGTATGACTGAATTTTCTAAGCAAGTTTGTTTTTGTAAATGAATTGATAGAAAGCAAGAGTGGGCATATAAATGTAATAGACCGGGTTACAACTCAAAAAGTTGAAGTCAAATTTTCTGATAAACAATGAAAATAAAAATATGATTAACATATGTTAAATAATAGGGACAAAATACAAAAACCCTGGGTCTTGTCATTCTCAGGCAGCTTAGTGTGGACCGATGGAGCTGAGGACTCTTACAAACTGGCACAACTTCCTCTTTTTCATTTGAGGAAACTGAGACCCAGAACAATTAAATTACTTGGCCAAAAAATAGCTTTTAGCTTAGGAAGCAATTACATCAGCTATATGAACAGAAGCTTGACTGACCAGAATTTATTCAATATACTTTATTACACAACGTAATTGACTCAGAGACAGGCAACTTTGTCTGCCAATATGGTTTCCAAATCAGCCGAGGAGGCAAGGGCATTATATTTCTTCTGTGAGACTTTCAGATACAGTGAACAGCTGCATGCCATGTTTACTCACCTGAAAGGGGCAGGGTGATGATTATTCCACCCTCATTACATTTGGGTTGTTTTGTTTGTTTTTAATTTTTTATTTCCATAGGTTGTTGAGGAACTGGTGGTGTTTGGTTACATGAGTAAATTCTGTAGTGGTGATTTGTGAGATATTGGTGCACCTATCACCTGAGTAGTATACACTGCACACAGTTTGTAGTCTCTTACCCCTCAATTCCTTTCCACCCTTTCCCCATGAGTCCTCAAAGTCGATTGTGTCATTCTTAGGCTTTCGCATCCTCATAGCTTAGCTCCCACTTCTAAGTGAGAATATACGATGTTTGGTTTTCCATTCCTGAGTTACTTCACTTAAAATAATAGTCTCCAATCTCATCCAGGTTGCTGCAAATGCCATTAATTCACTTTTATGGCTGAGTAGTATTCCATTATATATAATTCACTTTTATGGCTGAGTAGTATTCCATTATATATGTACCACAGTTTCTTTATCCGCTCATTGATTTGATGGGCATTTGGGTTGGTTCCACGTTTTTGCACTTGCAAATTGTGCTGCTATAAACATGTGTGTGAAGTATCTCTTTCATATAATGACTTCTTTTCCTCTGAGTAGATACCTAGTAGTGGGATTGCTGGATCAAATGCTAGTTTTACTCTTATTTCTTTAAGGAATCTCCACACTGTTTTCCATAGTGGCTGTACTAGTTTACATTCCCACCAGCAGTGTAGAAGTGTTCCCTGTTCATCGCATCCATGCCAACATCTATTATTTTTTGATTTTTTGATTATGGCCATTCTTGCAGGAGTAAGGTGATATCACATTGTGGTTTTGATTTGCATTTCCCTGATCACTAGTGCTGTCAAGTATTTTTTCATGATTGTTGGCCATTTGTATATCTTCTTTTGAGAATTGTCTATTCATGTCCTTAGCCTACTTTTTGATAGGATTGTTTGTCTTTTCTTGCTAATTTGTTTGAGTTCATTGTAGATTCTGGATATTAGTCCTTTGTCAGATGTATAGATTGTGAAGACTTTCTCCCACTCTGTGGGTTGTCTGTTTACTCTGCTGACTGTTCTTTCTGCTGTGCAAAAGCTCTTTAGTTTAATGAAATTCCAACTACTTATCTTGTTTTTATTGCATTTGCTTTTGGGTTCTTGGTCATGAAATCTTTGCCTAAGCCAATGTCTAGAAGGGTTTTGCCAATGTTATTTTCTAAAAATTTTATAGCTTCAGGTCTTAGATTTAAGTCCTTGATCCATCTTTAGTTGATTTTTGTATAAGGTGAGAGATGAGGATCCAGTTTCATTCTCCTACATGTGACTTGCCAATTATCCCAGCACCATATATTGAATAGGGTGTTCTTTCCCCACTTTACGCTTGTATTTGCTTTGTGGAGATCAGTTGGCTTTAAGTATTTGGCTTTATTTCTGGGTTTTCTAATCTGTTCCATTGGTCTATGTGCCTATTTTTATACCAGTACCATGCTGTTTTGGTGACTATGGCCTTATAGTATAGTTTGAAATCAGGTAATGTGACACTTCCAGATTTGTTCTTTTTGCTTAGTTTTGTTTTTGCTATGTGTGCTCTTTTTTGGTTCCATATAAATTTTAGGATTGTTTCTTCTAATTCTGTGAAGAATGATGGTGGTATTTTGGTGGGAATTGGGTTGAATTTGTAGATTGCTTTTGGCTGTGTGGACATTTTCACAATATTGATTCTACCAATCCATAAACATGGGATGTGTTTTCATTTGTTGGTATTATCTATGCTTTCTTTCAGCACAGTTTTGTAGTTTTTGTTGTACAGGTGTTTCACCTCCTTGGTTAGGTATATTCCTAAATATTTTATTTTATTTTTGCAGCTATTGTAAAAGGGGTTGAGTTTTTGATTTGATTCTCAGCTTGGTTGCTGTTGGTATATAGAAGAGTTACTGATTTGTGTACATTAATTTTCTATCCCAAAACTTTGCTGAATTCTTTATCAGTTCTAGGAGCTTTCTGAAGGAGTATTTAGGGTTTTCTAGGTAAACAGTCACATCATCAGCAAACAGTCACAGTTTGACTTCCTTTTTACCAATTCGGATGCCCTTTATTTCTTTCTCTTGTCCAATTGCTCTGGCTAGAACGTCCAGTACTATGTTGAAGAGAACTGGTAAGAGTGGACATCCTTGTCTTGTCCCAGTTCTCAGAGGGAATGCTTTCAACTTTTCCTCATTCAGTATTATGTTGGATGTGGGTGTTTCATAGATGGCTTTTATTACATTGAGGTTGTCCCCTGTATGCCGATTTTGATGAGAATTTTAATCACAAAGCAATGCTGGATTTTGTCAAATGCTTTTTCTGCATTTATTGAGATTATCACGTGATTTTTGTTTTTAATGCTGTTTACATGGTGTATCACATTTATTGACTTGCATATGTTAAGCCATCCCTGCATCCCTGGTATGAAACCCACTTGATCCTGGTGGATTATCTTTATGATATGTTGTTGGATTCAGTTAGCTAGTATTTTGTTAAGGATGTTTGCATCTATGTTCATAAAGGATATTGGTCTATAGTTTTTTTTGTTGTTGTTGTACCTAAGTGATGCTCTTTTTGCATTGAATTTCCCAGATGTTCTTTGAGCTTCTTGTATTTGAATGTCTACATCTCTAGCAAGGCGGGGGAAGCTTTCCTTGATTATTCCCCCAAATACGTTTTCCAAACTTACAGATTGCTCTTCTTTCTCAGGGATACTGATTATTCTTAGGTTTGGTCATGTAACAATCCCAGACTTCTTGTAGGGTTTGCTCATATTTTCTTATTCTTTTTTCTTTGTAATTGTTGGATTGGGTTAATTTGAAAACTTTGTCTTAGAGCTCCAAAGTTCTTTCTACTGTTTGTTTGATTCTATTGCTGAGACTTTACAGGGCATTTTGCATTTCTATAAGCATATCCATGTTTTCTGAAGTTTTGATTGTTTTTTATTTATGCTATTTATTTAATTGAAAATTTCTCCCCTCGTTTCTTGTATCATTTTTTCACTTCCTTAAATTGGCCTTCACCTTCCTCTGGTGCCTCCCTGATTAGCTTAATAACTAACCTCCTGAATTCTTTTTCAGATTATAGTAGGGGTTTCTTCTCGGTTTGGATCCATTACTGATGAATTATTGTGATTTTTTGGGGAGTGTTAAAGAACCTTTTGTCATATTACCAGAGTTGGTTTTCTGGTTTATTCTCATTTGGGTAGGCTGTGTCAGAGGGAAGGACTAGGGCTCAAGGCTGTTGTTCAGATTCTTTTGTCCCATGGGATGTTCCCTTGATGTAGTACTCTCCCCCTTTTCCTAGGGATGTGGCTTCCTGAGAGCCGAGCTATAGTGATTGTTATCTCTCTTCTGGATCCAGCCACCCAGCAGTGCAGCAGACTCCAGGCTGGCACTGGGGTTTGTCTGTACAGAGTTCTCTGATGTGAACTGTCTATGCGTCTCCCAACTATGGATACCAGCACAGTATTTAGGGTGTCTTCTGGGTCCTGCAGGAGCAATCTGCTTCCTTCAGAGAGTCTGTGGGTTCTCTTGGCTTTCCTGATTTATTTCTGCAGTTGTTCTGGAGCAAAAGTTCACAATGTGAACCTCCACATAGTGTTCTGGCCATCCAAGCAGGAGCTGCAATCTACTCCTGCCTCCCATCCGCCATGATCTCTCTCACATTTGCTTTATTATAGGGTCTGAAGGTGGCATTTAAGATAATCAAGTAATGTCTACTGAACCTGAAAAAAATAAAAAAACAAATGCCTGTCTGCCCTCTCTCTATTTCTTCCCTCCTCTGTCTTATTTTTCTCCCCCTCTCTTTCCTTCCTCTCTCTCTCTTATCATTAGGTGATAAAGTAGGGTCTGTTTCAGACTCAATTAAAAATCATGAAAAAGATTTTTAAGATCTCAGGCTGGACAGTTGATGCAGCAAGGAAAAATAGGAAGGCTTCAATGCTGTAAGTAGAAGTGAACTGTATTTACTGAGGCCTCTGTGTTTAGAAATACTTTTTGAATGTAGTTGCAGGATATAAGGATCTTATAATTTGATGGACAGTGGCTTCATATCTGAACTGTGTCAAGATTTATAAACTGTACTGCCACATCGTTGAGCACTTTTTCTGATAAAGGCTTTTAACTGTCAAATATTACCTTGATCTGTCACTTGACTTCAATTTTTAGTAGCTATGCTATGAAATGTGGATTTCAGGTTATACCGTCTCACTAATCATGGCATTCACTGATAACTACATACATAAACATATAACTAGAACAGGGATCTGTATCTTTATGAATGATAAAGATTATCTATTGCAGCCTGGGCAACAAAGTAAGACTGTATCGCTACAAAAAAAAATTAATCAATATGGTGGCATGTGCCTACAGTTTCAGCTACTTGGGAGACTGAGGTGGGAGGATCACTTCAGCTCAGGAGGTCAAGACTGCAGTGAGGTATGTTTGTACCACTGCACTCCAGCCTGAATGAAGGAGCGAGACCCTGTCTCAAAAAAAAAAAAAAAAAAAAAAAAAAAGATTATCAATTGATATCAAAAACTATCATAGCTCCTCTCTGACAATAACTTTTTAAAAAAACTTTTTACTTTGGAAACAGTTTTAGATATGAAAACTACAATGTCTGGAGTGAAAATGCACTGGATAGGATTAATAGCACATTAGACACTACAGAAAAAATGATAAATGAACTTATTGAAACTATACAAAATAAAGCCCAGAGAAAAAAACTGAATAAGTATTGAGCAGTACATCAGTGTGCTGTGAGCAATTTAAATGGCCTAATAAACATGTAATGAGAATCCCTATACAAGGCACAAAAAGGAGAAAGTTTAAAAATATTTGAAGAAATTATTGCCAAATTTTTTTCAAATTTGTTGAGAAATATAACCCACAAATTCAGAGACTCATTAACTCCAAGCACAAGAAACAGAAATATATGAAGATGCATGATAATCAAGTTATTAAGAACCAAGCCAGGCATGAGGGCTTGTACCTGTAGTAACAGGTACTCAGGAGTTTGAGGTGGGAAAATTGCTTGTTCCCAGGAGTTCTGGACTGTAGTGTACTATGCCAATCAAGTGTTCACACTAACTTCAGTATCAGTATGGTGACCTCCCAGGAGCAGGGGACCACCAGGTTGCCTAAGGAGGAGTGGACCAGCCCAGGTCAAAAATGGAGAAGATCAAACCTCCTGTTCTTGTCAGTAATGGAATCACCCCTGTGCATAGCCACTCACTCTAGCCTGGGCAACATAGCAGGACCCTGTCTCAAAAAGAAGAAAAAACCAAAACCAAAACCAAAAACAAAAACAAAAAA
>NW_012105753.1:200099-205727 GCF_000951045.1 Mandrillus leucophaeus | reverse complement strand
AAGGCTGTTGTTCAGATTCTTTTGTCCCATGGGATGTTCCCTTGATGTAGTACTCTCCCCCTTTTCCTAGGGATGTGGCTTCCTGAGAGCCGAGCTATAGTGATTGTTATCTCTCTTCTGGATCCAGCCACCCAGCAGTGCAGCAGACTCCAGGCTGGCACTGGGGTTTGTCTGTACAGAGTTCTCTGATGTGAACTGTCTATGCGTCTCCCAACTATGGATACCAGCACAGTATTTAGGGTGTCTTCTGGGTCCTGCAGGAGCAATCTGCTTCCTTCAGAGAGTCTGTGGGTTCTCTTGGCTTTCCTGATTTATTTCTGCAGTTGTTCTGGAGCAAAAGTTCACAATGTGAACCTCCACATAGTGTTCTGGCCATCCAAGCAGGAGCTGCAATCTACTCCTGCCTCCCATCCGCCATGATCTCTCTCACATTTGCTTTATTATAGGGTCTGAAGGTGGCATTTAAGATAATCAAGTAATGTCTACTGAACCTGAAAAAAATAAAAAAACAAATGCCTGTCTGCCCTCTCTCTATTTCTTCCCTCCTCTGTCTTATTTTTCTCCCCCTCTCTTTCCTTCCTCTCTCTCTCTTATCATTAGGTGATAAAGTAGGGTCTGTTTCAGACTCAATTAAAAATCATGAAAAAGATTTTTAAGATCTCAGGCTGGACAGTTGATGCAGCAAGGAAAAATAGGAAGGCTTCAATGCTGTAAGTAGAAGTGAACTGTATTTACTGAGGCCTCTGTGTTTAGAAATACTTTTTGAATGTAGTTGCAGGATATAAGGATCTTATAATTTGATGGACAGTGGCTTCATATCTGAACTGTGTCAAGATTTATAAACTGTACTGCCACATCGTTGAGCACTTTTTCTGATAAAGGCTTTTAACTGTCAAATATTACCTTGATCTGTCACTTGACTTCAATTTTTAGTAGCTATGCTATGAAATGTGGATTTCAGGTTATACCGTCTCACTAATCATGGCATTCACTGATAACTACATACATAAACATATAACTAGAACAGGGATCTGTATCTTTATGAATGATAAAGATTATCTATTGCAGCCTGGGCAACAAAGTAAGACTGTATCGCTACAAAAAAAAATTAATCAATATGGTGGCATGTGCCTACAGTTTCAGCTACTTGGGAGACTGAGGTGGGAGGATCACTTCAGCTCAGGAGGTCAAGACTGCAGTGAGGTATGTTTGTACCACTGCACTCCAGCCTGAATGAAGGAGCGAGACCCTGTCTCAAAAAAAAAAAAAAAAAAAAAAAAAAAGATTATCAATTGATATCAAAAACTATCATAGCTCCTCTCTGACAATAACTTTTTAAAAAAACTTTTTACTTTGGAAACAGTTTTAGATATGAAAACTACAATGTCTGGAGTGAAAATGCACTGGATAGGATTAATAGCACATTAGACACTACAGAAAAAATGATAAATGAACTTATTGAAACTATACAAAATAAAGCCCAGAGAAAAAAACTGAATAAGTATTGAGCAGTACATCAGTGTGCTGTGAGCAATTTAAATGGCCTAATAAACATGTAATGAGAATCCCTATACAAGGCACAAAAAGGAGAAAGTTTAAAAATATTTGAAGAAATTATTGCCAAATTTTTTTCAAATTTGTTGAGAAATATAACCCACAAATTCAGAGACTCATTAACTCCAAGCACAAGAAACAGAAATATATGAAGATGCATGATAATCAAGTTATTAAGAACCAAGCCAGGCATGAGGGCTTGTACCTGTAGTACCAGGTACTCAGGAGTTTGAGGTGGGAAAATTGCTTGTTCCCAGGAGTTCTGGACTGTAGTGTACTATGCCAATCAAGTGTTCACACTAACTTCAGTATCAGTATGGTGACCTCCCAGGAGCAGGGGACCACCAGGTTGCCTAAGGAGGAGTGGACCAGCCCAGGTCAAAAATGGAGAAGATCAAACCTCCTGTTCTTGTCAGTAATGGAATCACCCCTGTGCATAGCCACTCACTCTAGCCTGGGCAACATAGCAGGACCCTGTCTCAAAAAGAAGAAAAAACCAAAACCAAAACCAAAAACAAAAACAAAAAAGGATAAAGAAAAAAACATTAAAAGCATCCAAAGTGGTGGGAAAAATACATTATATATACAAGAATAAAGAAAAAATGACAGCAGATTAGGAAATAATCCATGCCAGATGACATTCAATCAACAAAGAATTGAAGAATACTATATTTACCTGGCAGGGGAGATACCATGATCATGAAGATAGTTTTCCCAGGGCAAGTCTTATCCATTGCAATCTGGATGTGCTGACCCCTGTGATTTTGCCAAATGTGGGAAACTCAACTGCATAATTTGCAGTAATAGGGGATTTTGTTTGCACTTTCCCCTGGGGGGGAAAGAAAAAGAATACTAGAAATGATAAATAAGAAAGTAAAAATGAAATACACTTTTTCTTATTTTGAGACTCTTTAAAAAATAATTGGCTGTTTAAAATAGATTGTTTCATAATAGTATATAATGAAATTCATAGGCGTTGGTGAAATAAAATGCATAACGGCAATAGCACAAAGGTTGATGGGTGGTAGCGTTGGAGGCAGTGGTGAAAGAAAGTTTACTGTACCTGAAGTGGTGTAATATTTCTAGGAGGTAGACTATGATAAGCTAAAGATAAATACTATAAATCTAAGATATAGATATGTATCTAAAGATACATACTATAGATATATACTATATACTATAAAGATATATACTATAAATTCTGAAGTAACTGCTAAAGATATATATATTATAAGTCCTAAAGTAACTACTTAAAAAACAAAATAAAAGGTTATAGTAAATAAACCCACTAAGAAGATATGATGGACCCTTAAAAAATAATAATCCAAAAGAAATCAGGAAAAAGAAAGGAACAAAAACAAAGAAACAAGTAGAAAACTAATAGCAAAATTGTTCATTTAAACTCAGTTATGTCGATGATTACATTAAATGTAAATGGCCTAACCACCTCCAACCAAAAGGCAGAGATTGTATAAAAAAGCAACCCAACAATAAGCTATCTATAAAAAATATCCTTTATAAAGATACAAATAGAGTAAAATAATGAAAAACCTATGAACCTAATATCAGAGATCCAAATTTTTTGAAGCAAAAATTGGTAGAACTCAAAAAAGAAACAGATAAAATTAATCTAAATTTTAGGTTTGGCAAATAGTCTAACGCCATTAACACAATAAAGAAGATATTATAAAATAAATGCTTATGAGTATTTTATAGTTCATCCAGGTACCCCAAAGACTGTGAGATAAAGAGATAAAGATCATTAGAGATAAAGAAAGAGATCCAGTGTGCATAAAAAGTGAAAAACTAGAATTATTTATGTTGCTCATTCATTTATTCATCTATATATTAATTAAAAAAATATTTACCATACTCTATTTTCTTCTGGGATAAAGTTTTCTGTCAAAAATCTGATGACAATCTGATTTTACTTCCTTTATAAGTGATTTGGTCTTTTGGCTACATTACTGCAGACTTTTTGTCTTTCCATAAAGTATGGCAATTTGATCATACTATTTCTCAGCAATAGCAATTGTAGGTTGATTTTTCTGAGTTTATAATATGCTTTTATACTATTTTATACTCTCTTTAAAAATATTTCAAAAAAATTTTTTGAAATATGAATTTTAATTATTTTCTTCTGTTTTTTCTTCCATAAATATCTTCTATTTATGTGTCACTTTCAAGTATTTTAAAATTCTCTATTTCTTTGTATAATTTCCTCTTTATTTAAAAATTTTTCTCTTTTCATTTGTAATTCTTAAGGCATTATCTATTGCATGTATTCTCTCTGTGGTGTAAAAAAGACTACACTAGAAGTTTTAGTCCTTGTTTCCAAATCTATTTGTTATTTTATTTCTAATTCCTTCCTTAGTTCTATCACCACATCTCTAAGTGTTTCTAATTCTTATTTATGTTATTTTTCATAATTCTATTTTTTCAATCATTTTAGCTCATCTTAAAATATTAGATGTCATTTTTATCTTTTTTGTTGGCATGTTTCTTTTTGACATGCTGTAGTTTTATTAGGAATATTATTCTACTCCTTATTTTCCCTTCCTTTCCTAGAATAACTTTGTACACAATTCAATTACAATGAATTTCTGTTGTTTATTTTTATGTAAAGTTAATTTTCTGTAACTATAAGGATAGGGTTGTCCAGGATAGCTTTTATTGATTCACAACTTCAGAGTTTATTGTTTATTCAACTATAAGGTGCTGTACTCTCTTTTTCTCCTGTCAGCTATTATTTGAGGCTTTTTTTTTTTTTTCTGTGTCCCTATTATCCCTGTCCTGTTTCTGCGGGCTTTTGTTCCAGAAGGGGCCCTTGGCTAGTTTGTTTCAAGAGTCCACAGACTCCCTAAGAACTAGACTGTGCCAAAGACCCTTTCAATTTCTGCTACTTTTCTCAAAATTGCCCCACTGTGAGAATTCCAGTGGCTGCCTCTTGGAGATTTAGGATTCTTCTGGTCTCAGGTCCATCATAGGCCCAATTGTTTTCCTCTGCTTTCTTCAACACAGATGTTTATACTACAAGAATTTAGAACTGGAAAATGTTCAGCCCCAGCAGATCTTAATTTTGGTTTGTTAGCAATTAAGTTTGCCTGATTTTGTCAGTCATGGATGTTTTCTGTGTTTTAAGTTATGCAAGCCTAGTCATAATGTCTGGGGTGTGTGTGTGTATGTATATAAAACACATATATATGCACAATAACAATACATATATATATATATTGTTATTATGTATATACATGTGCTTTTATTTTTGGTGGATGTATTGGGGGGAGATTAAAAATCTATGCTGCTTGGCCAAGCATGGTGGCTCACACCAGTAATCCCTGCACTCCGGGAGACTGAGGTGGGAGAATGGATTGAGCCTAGGAGTTCGCGACCTGCCTGGGAAATATAGGGAAATCTGGTCTTTACAAAAAAATGTTTAAAAAAATTAGCTGGGCATGGTGGTGTGTGCCTGTGGTCCCAGCTACTCAGGAGACTGAGGAGGGAGGATTGGCTGAGACTGGAAGGTTAAGGGTGCAGTGTGCCATGATCAGGTCACTGCATTCCAACCTGGGTGACAGGACAGGGAGAGATCCTGTCTCCAAAAAAAAAAAAAAAAAAAAGGTCCACAGGCGATTCCAAGATGGCTGAATAGGAATAGCTCCAGTCCACAGCTCCCAGCATGAGCAATGCAGAAGACGGGTGATTTCTGCATTTCCAAATGAGGTACCAGTTCATCTCACTGGGGCTCGTCCGACAGTGTGTGCAGGACAGTGGGTGCGGCACACCAAGCATGAGCCGAAGCAGGGTGAGGCATTGCCTCACCCGGGAAGCACAAGGGGTCAGGGAATTCCCTTTCCTAGCCAAGCAAAGCAGTGACAGACAGCACCTGGAAAATCAGGTCACTCCCACCCTAATACTGCTCTTTTCCAATGGTCTTAGCAAAAGGTACACCAGGAGATTATATCCCGTGCCTGGCTCAGAGGGTTCCATGCCCATGGAGCCTCGCTCATTGCTTGCACAGCAGTCTGAGATTGAACTGCAAGGTGGCAGCGAGGCTGGGGGTGGGGCACCCAC
>NW_012105753.1:199142-200049 GCF_000951045.1 Mandrillus leucophaeus | reverse complement strand
GTCCACAGGCGGTTCCAAGATGGCTGAATAGGAATAGCTCCAGTCCACAGCTCCCAGCATGAGCAATGCAGAAGACTGGTGATTTCTGCATTTCCAAATGAGGTACCAGTTCATCTCACTGGGGCTTGTCCAACAGTGGGTGCAGGACAGTGGGTGTGGCACACCGAGCATGAGCCGAAGCAGGGTGAGGCATTGCCTCACCTGGGAAGCACAAGGGGTCAGGGAATTCCCTTTCCTAGCCAAGCAAAGCAGTGACAGACAGCACCTGGAAAATCAGGTCACTCCCGCCCTAATACTGCTCTTTTCCAATGGTCTTAGCAAAAGGTACACCAGGAGATTATATCCCGCGCCTGGCTCAGAGGGTTCCATGCCCACGGAGCCTCGCTCATTGCTTGCACAGCAGTCTGAGATTGAACTGCAAGGTGGCAGCGAGGCTGGGGGTGGGGCACCCACCATTGCTGAGGCTTGAGTAGGTAAACAAAGCGGCCAGGAAGCTCGAACTGGGTGAAGCCCACCGCAGCTCAAGGAGGCCTGCCTGCCTCTGTAGACTCCACCTCTGGGGGCAGAGCATAGCTGAACAAAAGACAGCAGAAACCTCTGCAGATTTAAATGTCCCTATCTGACAGCTTTGAAGAGAGTAGTAGTTCTCCCAGCACAGAGCTTGAGATCTGAGAACGGACAGGCTGCCTCCTCAAGTGGGTTCCTGACCCCCAAGTAGCCTAACTGAGAGGCACCCTGCAGTAGGGGTAGATTAACACTTCACGTGGCTGGGTACCCCTCTGAGACGAAACTTCCAGAGTAACTATCAGGCGGCAACATTTTCTGTTCAGCAATATTCGCTATTCTGCTGCCTCCGCTGCTGATACCCAGCCAAACAGGGTCTGGAGTGGACCTCCAGCAAAGTCCA
>NW_012105753.1:197337-199073 GCF_000951045.1 Mandrillus leucophaeus | reverse complement strand
TCAGAATTAAGAAACTCACTCAAAACCACTCAACCACACGGAAACTGAACAACCTGCTGCTGAATGACTACTGGGTAAATAACGAAATGAAGGCAGAAATAAAGATGTTCTTTGAAACCAACAAGAACAAAGACACAACATACCAGAATCTCTGGGACACATTTAAAGCAGTGTTTAGAGGGAAATTTATAGCACTAAATGCCCACATGAGAAAGCAGGAAAGATCTAAAATTGACACCCTAACATCACAATTAAAAGAACTAGAGAAGCAAGAACAAACACGTTCAAAAGCTAACAGAAAGCAAGAAATAACTAAGATCAGAGTAGAACTGAAGGAGATAGAGACACAAAAAACCCTTCAAAAAAATCAGTGAATCCAAAAGCCAATGTTTTGAAAAGATCAACAAAATTGATAGACCGCTAGCAAAGACTAACAAAGAAGAAAGGAGAGAAGAATCAAATGGATGCAATAAAAAGTGATAAAGGGGATATCACCACCGATCCCACAGAAATACAAACTACCATCAGAGAATACTCTAAACACCTCTACGCAAATAAAATAGAAAATCTAGAAGAAATGGATAAATTCCTAGACACATACACCCTCCCAAGACTATTCCAGGAAGAAGTTGAATCCCTAAATAGACCAATAACAGGCTCTGAAATTGAGGCAATAATTAATGGCCTACCAGCCAAAAAAAGTCCAAGACCAGACAGATTCACAGCCGAATTCTACCAGAGGTACAAGGAGGAGCTGGTACCATTCCTTCTGAAACTATTCCAATCAATAGAAAAAGAGGGAATCCTCCCTAACTCATTTTATGAGGCCAGCATCATCTTGATACCAAAGTCCGGCAGAGACACACATAAAAAAGAGAATTTTAGACCAATATCCCTGATGAACATCGATGCAAAAATCCTCGGTAAAATACTGGCAAACTGAATCCAGCAACACATCAAAAAGCTTATCCAACATGATCAAGTGGGCTTCATCCCTGGGATGCAAGGTTGGTTCAACATATGCAAATCAACAAACATAATCCAACATATAAACAGAACCAAAGACAAAAACCACATGATTATCTCAGTAGATGCAGAAAAGGCCTTTGACGAAATTCAACAGCCCTTCATGCTAAAAACTCTCAATAAATTAGATATTGATGGGACATATCTCAAAATAATAAGAGATATTTATGAAAAACCCACCGCCAATATCATACTGAATAGGCAAAAACTGGAAGCATTCCCTTTGAAAACTGACACAAGACAGGGATGCCCTCTCTCACCACTCCTATTCAACATAGTGTTGGAAGTTCTAGCCAGGGCAATCAGGCAGAGGAAAGAAATAAATGATATTCAATTAGGAAAAGAGGAAGTCAAGTTGTCCCTGTTTGCAGATGATATGATTGTATATCTGCAAAACCCCATTGTCTCAGCCCAAAATCTCCTTAAGCTGATAAGCAACTTCAGCAAAATCTCAGGATACAAAAATCAATGTGCGAAAATCACAAGCATTCTTATACACCAATAACAGACAAACGGAGAGCCAAATCATGAGTGAACTCCCATTCACAATTGCTTCAAAGAGAATAAAATACCTAGGAATCAAACTTACAAGGGATGTGAAGGACCTTTTCAAGAAGAACTACAAACCACTGCTCAACGAAATAAAAGAAGACACAAACAAATGGAAGAACATTCCATGCTCATGGATAGGAAGAATCAATATCATGAAA